>NC_142814.1:17003485-17288049 GCF_049724085.1 Artemia sp. Qi Xiang Cuo | reverse complement strand
TGTTAAGAAACATAAAACCCCCCAACTCCTAAAAAAAGAGTCAGATCAAAACAAAAAGTACACCATTAGAACCGCCTTGTCCGAATCCTCTATAAAGGAAACTTACCGCCCTTTGGCTTGAATAACAAAGAAAAATATTGGCTTGAAAATCAAGAAAATTGACTTTTACCACGTTATTCTCCACAAACGGGATATTTTTTTCTTTCCGCTTTTTTTTCCTGCTCAGCTAGCTGGGCACTGGAAAATCATAGAGAGCTGTATAATAGCTCATTTTAAAGGCAATTGCAACATCTAGTCACTTTTGTAATTAAAAATAAAATACTTTTTAAAGTAGAATCAATTTTGTCAAAAAAATTGCATTTTTGATGTATTTTCATACTGCAGTCTTTTCAAAGATATTTGAATTTTGAAGCAATAAAACAGTTCATGGTAATGAACTCTATAGTAATAATAGCTACTTGTCTCAATAGTAACCGAAACTCCTGGAACCAAAATTTTCTTTTTTGGCTTAATCGCTAAAATTATTATGTAAACTGCAAAAATATTTATGATGCCTAATCAGTAATAGTAATTTTTTAATTTAAACAACAAAAATACATGAAAATTCTAAAATTAGTTTTGCTTTTGTCTCCTGGAAGAAAAATTTTTTTCATCTCAGTTCAAATTTATTATTGTATCCTGGAACCAAACTTTTTTGGTTTGTAACCCGTAAAGTACATATCTCCATATTATTGTCTCATAATTGCAACTATTTTAGTTTTCAGTCCAGAATCGCTAAACTTATTATGTAAACTGCAAAAATATTTATGGTGTCTAAACAATAATAATAATTTTATAATTCAAACAAGATAAATACCTGAAAATTTTTAAATTAGTTTTGTTTTATGCTAGGTTTTAGATACTCGACACGGGATTTTGTGTACTTAATAATTTTAAACCTTGAAAAAATATGGTCTCACGCGAATGGAAAAAAAGAAAGAATAACCAAAAACAATATCAAAATAGAGCAATCCAAATTTCTACTTATAAAAAATTTACTACACAAAAAATAAAGCTAACATCCTGAAATATCAGAAAAGTTTATTTAAAAGAGATAAAAATGCCACCGAACCCAATAAAGCTCGAGCATGCGTAAGTATTGCTTCTAAGATGTCTTGTGATCCAGGTTTTAAGAAAATGAAATATGACAGAGCAAAACAGAGGTATCTTACGGATCAGGGGTATCGAGAAGGGAAAATTGAGACAGCCAAACAAAAGAGCAAGGAACGGTATGATAACGATATAGATTATCGAAACGAACATAAGAAAAAAGTTGCTACCAGAATAATGGGTAGATACTGGGGTGACAAAAGCTATAATGAAAAAATTAAATTCTCTGCGAGGTTGTACCGAAGAACGCATAAGGACAAAGGGAAAAATTACATTCAGAAATACAAGAAGATGGCAAAAATGCAGGCTGATCTTTGTAAATTGAGAAACATTTTACGCATGTTTTATCAGGATCACGAAAAGTATTCAAAATTACAGATTAAAATTCTCTTTGAAGAGCGGATGCTGTTGAAAAGTCGGCTAGAAATGCTTGGTAAAGACATAGCAATATCCAAAAGAAATGTTGTCAGTTTAACGAAATCCGGGTTGCAGCGGTAGCTAGCAACCTAGTAAGAGACGATCACCTCCAATGTCAAGAAATATAAAACCCCCCAACTCCTAAAAAAGAGTCAGATCAAAACAAAAAGTACACCATTAGAACCGCCTTGTCCGAATCCTCTATAAAGGAAACTTACCTCCCTTTGGCTTGAATAACAAAGAAAATATATTGGCTTGAAAATCAAGAAAATTGACTTTTACCACGTTATTCTCCACAAACGGGATATTTTTTTCTTTCCGCTTTTTCTTTCTGCTCAGCTAGCTGGGCACTGGAAAATCATAGAGAGCTGTATAATAGCTCATTTTAAAGGAAATTGCAACATCTAGTCACTTTTGTATTTAAAAATAAAATACTTTTTAAAGTAGAATCAATTTTGTCAAAAAAATTGCATTTTTGATGTATTTTCATACTGCAGTCTTTTCAAAGATATTTGAATTTTGAAGCAATAAAACAGTCCATGTAATGAACTCTATAGTAATAATAGCTACTTGTCTCAATAGTAACCGAAACTCCTGGAACCAAAATTTTCTTTTTTGGCTTAATCGCTAAAATTATTATGTAAACTGCAAAAATATTTATGATGCCTAATCAGTAATAGTAATTTTTTAATTTAAACAACAAAAATACATGAAAATTCTAAAATTAGTTTTGCTTTTTGTCTCCTGGAAGAAATTTTTTTTTCATCTCAGTTCAAATTTATTATTGTATCCTGTAACCCGTAAAGTACATATCTCCATATTATTGTCTCATAATTGCAATTATTTTAGTTTTCAGTCCAGAATCACTAAACTTATTATTTAAACTGCAAAAATATTTATGGTGTCTAACCAATAATACTAATTTTGAAATTCAAACAAGATAAATACCTGAAAATTTAAAAATTATTTTTGTTTTATGCTAGGTTTTAGATACTCGACACGGGATTTTGTGTGCTTAATAATTTTAAATCTTGAAAAAATATGGTCTCACGCGAGTGGAAAAAAAGAAAGAATAACCAAAAACAATATCAAAATAGAACAATCCAAATTTCTACTAATAGAAAACTTTACTACACAAAAAATAAAGCTAACATCCTGAAATATAAGAAAAGTTTATTTAAAAGAGATAAAAATGCCACTAAACGCAATAACGCTCGAGCACGCGTAAGGATTGCTACTAAGATGTCTTGTGATCCAGGATTTAAGAAAATGAAATATGACAGAGCAAAACAGTAGGTATCTTACGGATCAAGGGTATCGAGAATGGAAAATTGAGACAGCGAAACAAAAGAGCAAGAAACGGTATGATTTAGTTACGCTACTAGATTGTTTGAAGGCTAGTCTCGTACATACTTAAGGAAGAAAAATGCTCGTAGGCTTTTACTGTTAGTAATGCAATTAGAAAGAGTTCTACCTTTAAAATGAGTTACGTAGTCTGAGGTTGCAGCGGTAGCTAGCAACCTAGTAAGAGACAGATCACGTCCAATGTTACAGAAATGTAAAACCCCATAGTTCCTAAACAAGGATTCAGATCAAAAGCAAAAAGTACACCATTAGAACCGCCTTGTCCGAAACTCCTGTATTAAGGAAACTTTCTGTCATTTGGCTTGAACAGCAAGGGAAATATATTGGCTTGAAAAGTCAAGAAAAGTGGCAGCTACTACAACATTCTGCCTAAACGGGATATTTTTTCGTTTCATTGTTATCCAGAGATAGCTATTGCACTGGAGCATCGTAGAAAGTTGTTCAATGTCTCATTTTAAAGGAAATTAATTGGGTTAAAAACCTTTTTATAATAAAGATCGAACTCTTCCCTATACTAACTTGCATAGGCAACTTCACTATAGTGAAGATTACAGTATTTATATTATACATCATTATAAATTATAAACGGTTCAAATGTTCGAAGATTATAGAGTTAAAAATTTTCCCACACCGGGAATCGAACCCCGGCCTCCTAAGTGAAAGTTAACTATCCTAGCCACTAGACCAAATGGGACCATAAAGAAGAATGATTTAAGAGCAATATGCATATTATTATTTCACCATACCAATTATAATAAGGCCAAAACAAAATCGTCGAATTGCAACCTTACTTTTGACACATCAGTTAAATCTTCATCAGACTTAAAAACTGTTTTGCTAGTTTTGCAGTGAAAGAACGAACCTTAGCCCATAGTAGCAGAAATAAGAATATCTAGGTTGCAGCGGTAGTTAGCAACCTATTAATTACATAATCCGGGTTTGCAGTGGTAGCTAGCAACCTAGTAAGAAACGCACAAATTAAAAGATGATCATTAGAATAACAAACCATTGCTTATATTGGACTTAGTTAGCTGCCTGATTCTTTGAGGTTTTATAATCAAAGATCGAACTCTTCCCTATACTAACTTGCATAGGCAACTTCACTATAGTTAAGATTACAGTATTTATATTATACATCATTATAAATTATAAACAGGTTCGAATGTTCAAAGATTATAGTTATAATAAAGAACGACCTCTTGCCTATGCTTAATGTTATACGCCACTTAATTATAGTATATGTTAGTAAATTCAACAGATAGCTTGGCACTGAACATCGTAGAGAGTTGTTCAATGGCAAAAATCAATGCAGATAAATGCAAAAAGTATATCAATAGAACCACCTTGTCTGAAACCCTACTAGATAAATAATGAATGATCGTCATAGTCTAATTCGATCATTAGAGCTATGACGTGAATAGAAAATTATAATAGAGAACGACCTCTATGCCTCATACTAAATTTACAGACCACTGAACTATAGTATAGGTTAGTAAGGTCATACATAAAGGATCTGATCCGTTGTAGCGGTAGCTAGCAACCTAGTAAGAGACGATCACGTCCAATGTTAAGTAATATAAAAACCCATAGTTCCTAACAAAGGAGTCA
The DNA here is from genome assembly GCF_049724085.1 of Artemia sp. Qi Xiang Cuo. Taxonomy (NCBI): domain Eukaryota; kingdom Metazoa; phylum Arthropoda; class Branchiopoda; order Anostraca; family Artemiidae; genus Artemia; species Artemia sp. Qi Xiang Cuo. Next base: position 17,283,510 of record NC_142814.1, on the reverse strand, counting down.
GATCAAAACAAAAAGTACACCATTAGAACCGCCTTGTCCGAAACCCCTGTATAGTAAACTTTATGTCCCTTGGCTTGAACAGCAAAGGAAATATATTGGCTTGAAAATCAAGAAAAGTGGCAGCTACTACAACATTCTGCCATAAACGGGATATTTTTTTTTTTTCTTTCTTTCTACACAGATAGCTTGGCACTGGAACATCGTAGAGAGTTGTTCAATAGCTCATTTTAAAGGAAATTCAATTGGGTTAAAAATCTTTTGTAACTAAAATAAATTATTTTTAAAAGAGAATAAATTTTGTCAACAAAAATCTGCTATTTTTGATGTCATTTTCATACTGCAGTCTTTTCAAAGATGATTGTATTTCAAGTAATAAAACAGTCCATTAATGAACCCTATAGCAATCCAATAGCATACATTGGTCTCAATAGTCACCAGACTGCCTTGAGACCAATCTTCTGCTTAGGCTGAATCGTCTCATAAATTATTGTGTCAATGCAGCAGTATTTATGCATACCTAATCAGTAATGAGTAATTTGTTCAATTCTAAAAAATATAAAAAATCCATGAAACTTCTAAAATATAGTTATGCTTATGTATCATGGAAGCAAATTGTTACATCTCATTCAGAACTTTATTATTGAACCCTAACTAGATCCGGGTTGCAGCGGTAGCTAGCAACCTAGTAAGAGACGATCACGTCCAATGTTAAGAAATATAAAAACCCATAGTTCCTAAAAAAGGAGTCAGATCAAAACAAAAAGTACACCATTAGAACCGCCTTGTCCGAAACCCCTGTATAGGAAACTTTCTGTCGCTTGGCTTGAACAGCAAGGGAAATATATTGGCTTGAAAATCAAGAAAAGTGGCAGCTACTACAACATTCTGCCTAAACGGGATATTTTTTTCTTTTTTTCTTTTTTGTTTCCAGAGATAGCTTGGCACTGGAACATCGTAGAGAGTTGTTCAATAGCTCATTTTAAAGGAAATTAATTGGGTTAAAAATCTATAGTGACTAAAATAAATTATTTCTAAAAGAGAATAAATTTTTCCACCAAAAACTGCATTTTTGATGTCTTTTCACACTGCAGTCTTTCAAACATAATCGTATACCAGCGGTAAGATTTGAACCCACGCCTCCGAAGAGACTGGTGGCTAACACCAGTGCCTTGGACCACTCGGCCAGGCTGCCTCTCTAATAAATATATGATCCGGGTTGCAGCAGTAGCTAGCAATCTAGTAAGAAACGATCAGTCCAATGCTAAGAAATATAACAAAACTCCTAAAAATACAGTCAAATCAATAATACAATAAAGAACGAGCTCTTGCCTATACTAATTTTTATACACCACTTAATTATAGTATAGGTTAGTAATTCCACGATAGCTAGGCACTGGAACATCGTAAGGAGCTGTTCAATGGCTCATTCTAGATCCGGGTTGCAGCGGTAGCTAGCAACCTAGTAAGAGACGATCACGTCCAATGTTAAGAAATATAAAAACCCCCAATTCCTAAAAAAGGAGTCAGATCAAAACAAAAAGTACACCATTAGAACCGCCTTGTCCGAATCCTCTGTATAGGAAACTTACTGTCCCTTGGCTTGAATAACAAAGGAAATATATTGGCTTGAAAATCAAGAAAAGTGACTTTTACCACGTTATTCTCCACTAAACGGGATATTTTTTTCTTTCCGCTTTTTTTTCTACTCAGACTAGCTGGGCACTGGAAAATCATAGAGAGCTGTATAATAGCTCATTTTAAAGGAAATTGCAACATCTAGTCACTTTTGTAATTAAAAATAAAATACTTTTTAAAGTAGAATCAATTTTGTCAAAAAAATTGCATTTTTGATGTATTTTCATACTGCAGTCTTTTCAAAGATATTTGAATTTTGAAGCAATAAAACAGTTCATGGTAATGAACTCTATAGTAATAATAGCTACTTGTCTCAATAGTAACCGAAACTCCTGGAACCAAAATTTTCTTTTTTGGCTTAATCGCTAAAATTATTATGTAAACTGCAAAAATATTTATGATGCCTAATCAGTAATAGTAATTTTTTAATTTAAACAACAAAAATACATGAAAATTCTAAAATTAGTTTTGCTTTTTGTCTCCTGGAAGAAATTTATCATCTCAGTTCAAACTCTTATTATTGTATCTTGCATACGCAACTTCACTATAGTTAAGATTACAGTATTTATATTATGCATCATTATAAATTATAAAAGGTTCAAATGTTCGAAGATTATAGAGTTAAAAATTTTCCCACCCCGGGAATCGAACCCGAGCCTGTTAAGTGAAAGTTAACTATCCTAGCCACCAGACCATATTGAACCATAAAGAAGTATGATTTAAGAGCCATATGCGTATTATTATTTCACCATACCAATTATAATAAGGCCAAAACAAAATCGTCGACTTGCAACCTTACTTTTGACACATTAGTTAAATCTTCATCAGACTTAAAAAATGTTTTGCTAGTTTTACATGAAAGAACGAACCTTAGTCCATATTCCGGGTTGCAGCGGTAGCTAGCAACCTAGTAAGAGACGATCACGTCCAATGTTAAATTATAATAAAGAACGACCTCTTGCCTATACTAAATATTGGATATTACTACATAAAGGATCGACGTGGTTTTACTACTTAAGAACGACAAAGATGTAAATGGTCTCATTCGTGAATTACATAATGGTTAGATCAAAGCAAGCTACACGCAAGTTAAAAAAACAGTACTACCAAAAAACAGAGATAGCATCTTGAAAAGAGAAAAGCAAAGGTATTCAACTGACCAGGCGTATCGAGAATCTAAGTAAGAAGCCAAATATTCTTGCCTAATAATCCCATCTTTTTTATTTGCAATCTTTGCTAAGCTTTATTTTCTGTTCCAGGTGTTTTACATTAAAAGATGATCATTGAAAATTATATCCGGGAACCTAATTTTTTTGGCTGATATATCCGGGTTGCAGCGGTAGCTATCAACCTAGTAAGAGACGATCACCTCCAATGTTAAGAAATATAAAACCCCCCAACTCCTAAAAAAAGATATAATAAAGACCGACCTCTTGCCTATACTAAATTTTATACGCCACTTAATTATAGTACCTAGCCAATGTTAGCTGAAAAATAAATAGGGATTATGTAGTTTCCATCAGTATCATGGCTCTAGAGATGGCTGAAACCTAGTAAAGAACAAACCATTACAGTAAAGAACATTTCATGTTAAAGATTGATCAATGATACCATAATCATAGTTTGTAGCCAGGTCGTCTCTTACTATTCCAATTAAGAAAAAGCCCTAGACTTTTTCCTGTTTGTAATTTAATATCAAACATCCGGGTTGCAGTGGTAGCTAGCAACCTAGTAATAGACGATCACGTCCAATGTTAAGAAATATTCCTAAAAAAGAGTCATATCAAAACAAAAAGTCCACCATTAGAACCGCCTTGTCCGAAACCCCTATATAGGAAACTTTCTGTCCCTTGGCTTGAACAGCAAGGGAAATATATTGGTTTGGAAATTAAGAAAAGTGGCAGCTACTACAACATTCGGCCTAAACGGGATATTTTTTCTTTTTTTCTTTTTTTTCTTTTCCACAGATAGCTTGGCACTGGAACATCGTAGAGAGTTGTTCAATAGCTCATTTTAAAGGAAATTAATCGGTTTAAAAATCTTTTGTAACTAAAATAAATTATTTTTAAAAGAGAATAATTTTTTCCACTAAAAATTGTATTTTTGATGTCTTTTCATACTGCAGTCTTTTCAAAGATATTTGATTTTTGTACATAAATCATAATTACATTAAAAGACGATCATTGGAATAACAAACATTGGACTTAGTTAGGTAGTTGATTGTTTTAGGTTCGCTTCTTGCTATTTTATGATAAAGAACTAACTCTAGCCCATAGTAACTAATTTAATTTTGAAAAGAAAGAGTTACGGCAGATACCTAAATGGTAATGTAATTTATAACAAACAACGAACTCTAGCATATACTAAATGTATTAAATAAAGATAATATTTAAAAAAGTCAATTATAAGAACTAACGACTGCGTATATTGGACCTTTTTAGCTACCTTTCAGTAAGGAACAAAGTCTATCTCATAGTAATTGATGCAACAGGGGTAAGAAAAAGAGGTCTATTGTGTATATGACGTCATTATAATGATGAAATATTTCTTGCTTATACTAACTTGCATAGGAAACTTAAATATAGTTATGACTAAAGTATTTATATTATGATAAAGCAAAAATTTTCATCAAGTTTAGTCTTACCCATCAAAAGTTACGATCCTGAGAAAATTTGCCTTATTTTCGAAAAAAGAAAAAACTACCCCTAAAAGTCATTGAATCAATGAATTATATAAAGGATCCTTATAGTCAGTTATAAATGGAGGTTACGCAAGCTTCATTGGTATTATGGCTGTGGAGATAGCCAAAACCTAGAAAAGAACATTTATTTAACTTTTGTAGTTGGCTAATTCTCTGATGAACACAAAGAATCAATAAGGTTCATTATAAATGGGGACTAAGTAAGTTTCAGTTCATGCAAGTTTCATAGAATATAGCTGAAATAAACCACAAACACAATACATTTAAGGGGACTTTCTCGCTCCAAGACTTCTTCATTACAGATCAAGATAGAAAATCCAGAAAGCTATTTCACAACCAAAATAAATTTAGAAAAGGGCTCCTTAGCTGTACCTCTGCAAATATCTCTAGTGTGACTTGAAGATTCCCAAATGGGCTTTGCAGTTTGGGCAAGAATGAACATATAATAAAGAACGACCTCTTGCCTATACTAAATTTTATACGCTACTTAATTATAGCATAGGTTAGTAATTCAACAGATAGCATGGCACTGGAACATCGTAAAGAGTTGTTCAATGGCTCATTTGAAGGAAATTAATGGGGTTAAAAACCATTTGTTTATTATAAGGAACAATCTGTTGCCTATTCTAACTTGTATATGCCACTTAACTCCTGTATATGCCTGTACAGTTATATTTAAAGACAATGTATTAAAATTCCCCACCACTGGTCTTTATTAAGATCCATAATAGCTATAGAAACATGCACTCAAGTTATTTAAATCAAAGACCAGCAGGTGGCACGACAGAATGCTTACCTCGCCATCATATTACTCACAACGACAGGTTTGAAGGATCTCGAAACTCCAATGGAACTTTTTACAAGCCTACAGGAGAACAGGATACTGGTCGCTCAGAAGCACGCGAAAAAAGATTAAACAATCTTAGAAGCAATTTTGCCAGTGACTCCAACCAATACAGTATGAGACGAGATGGTAATCCCAACCAATACTTTCGTCGTAATCTTGAACACAACTTGAAGTTAAAGGGTCTAAAAATTCAGGTGGTAATTTTTCAAACCAAGGACGTGATGCCACTTACCAACGACAGCCATTACAAAAGAATTTCTATAGTCCCCATCCTACTTTCGTAAAAAGATCCAAAAAATAAGTAGACAGCTATCGTGATTCTAAAGAAATTCTAGTTGAAGGAGTAGACGTCCCTCATCCAATCATGTCATTCGAAGAATCTGGTTTTCCTGACAATTTAAAATCTCAGCTGACATCACAAGAATTACATAGTCCCAATCCAATCCAAGCACAAGGTTGGCCAATTGACTTATCTGGTAGAAATATGGTAGGCGTTGCATCGACTGGATCACGTAAAACGCTGGCCTATATACTGCCATCGATCGTCCGCATTAAAAACCAGGCTAATCTTAAAAAAGGAGATGGAGCCATAGCTTTGATTTTGGCTCCAACTAAAGAATTAGCACAATAGATCAAAGTTGTGGCAGACAATTATTTAGCGTCGTCTCGCATAAGAAGCACAAGTGTCTTCGGTGGGTCTCCAAAGTTGCAGCAAATAAGAAATTTGGAACAAGGATCTGAGCTTTGTATTGCTACTCCTGGGAGAATGATTGAATTTTTAGAAACAAGAAAAATAAACCTTAGGCGATGTACTTACATCGTCCTGGACGAAGCAGATAGGATGCTTGATATGGGCTTTGAACCACAAATCAAGAAAATTTTTCGACAAATTGGCGGTGAAAATAAAATTCTGATGTGGTCAGCAACTTGGCCGAGGAAGTTGAACGCCTAGCAAAAGACTTTTTAGGCTCACACACCAAATTGAACGTCGGCCCAAAGGTTTTATCGGCCAATCACAATAATCAACAAATTGTTGAAGTGTGCAAGTTACATTAAAGGACGATCATTTGAATAACAAACCATTGCATACATTAGACTTTGTTTACATTAAAGAACAAACTTCCAGCCCATTGTAGCTAAAATAAGATTATAATTAATGTTAAAGATTGATCAATGTTACAGTAAAGAACGATCTCTAGCCCATAGTAACTGATATAAAGTGGTTTATATTATCCGGGTTGCATATAATATATCCGGGTTGCAGCGGTAGCTAGCAACCTAGTAAGAGACGATCACGTCCAATGTTAAGAAATATAAAAACCCATAGTTCCTAAAAAAGGAGTCAGATCAAAACAAAAAGTACACCATTAGAACCGCCTTGTCCGAAACCCCTGTATAGGAAACTTTCTGTCCCTTGGCTTGAACAGCAAGGGAAATATATTGGCTTGAAAATCAAGAAAATTGACTTTAACCATGTTATTCTCCCCAAACGGGATGTTTTTTTCTCTTTTCTTTTTTTTTGTATCCAGAGATAGCTTGGCACTGGAACATCGTAGAGGGTTGTTCAATAGCTCATTTTAAAGGAAATTAATTGGGTTAAAAACCTTTTGTAACTAAAATAAATTATTTCTAAAAGAGAATAAATTTTTCCACCAAAAACTGCATTTTCGATGTCTTTTCACACTGCAGTCTTTCAAACATAATCGTATACCAGCGGTAAGATTTGAACCCACGCCTCCGAAGAGACTGGTGGCTAACACCAGTGCCTTGGACCACTCGGCCAGGCTGCCTCTCATAAATAAATATATATGTGAATTTGGGTTGCAGCAGTAGCTAGCAACATAGTAAGAGACGATCAGTCCAATGCTAAGAAATATAACAAAACTCCAAAAAATAGAGTCAGATCAAAACAAAAGTACATCATTAGAACTACCTTGTCTGAATCCCTACTAGATAAATAATGAATATCATCATAGTTTTATATTAGAGCTATGACGTGAATAGAAAAACACGAAATTATATTGTTGTTTCTGAAGACGTCATGAAATAATATCATTGCGCTATGACGTCAATAAAATCATTAAGCCGTGACGTCATCATTACTATATAAGAAGCGTCAGAACTGTAAATGTTCTCATTCATAATTACATAATGGTTTCAATCAAGCAAGCTCCACGCAAGTTGAAAAAACAGTACTACACAAACAACAGAGATAGTATCTTGAAAAGAAAAAAGCAAAGGTATTCAACCGACCAGGCGTATCGAGAAGTAATAATTGAGAGAGCAAAACAAAGGTATTCAACCGACCAGGCGTATCGAGAAGTAATAATTGAGAGAGCAAAACAAAGGTATTCAACCGACCAGGCGTATCGAGAAGTAATAATTGAGAGAGCAAAACAAAACAGCAAGATGTGTTATCACAATGATGAAGATTATAGACGTGCAAAAATTGAGACAGCCAAACAAAAGTTCAAGGAGAGTTATCACAATGATGAAGATTACCGCATCAAATATAAGAAAAACCAAAAGCAAAGGTATTCAACCGTCCAGGTGTATCGAGAAGTAAAAATTGAGACAGCCAAACAAAAGATCAAGGAGCGTTACTGGGGTGACAAAAGCTATAATGAAAAAATTAAATTCTCTGCGAGGTTGTACCGAAGAATGCATAAGGACAAAGTGAGAAATTACATTCAGAAATACAAGAAGATGTCAAAAATGCAGGCTGATCTTTGTAAATTGAGAAACATTTTACGCATGTTTTATCGGGATCACGAAAAGTATTCAAAATTACAGATTAAAATTCTCTTTGAAAGAGCGGATGCTGTTGAAAAGTTGGCTAAAAATTCTTTGGCAAAGCTTCATAGTAATATCCAAAAGAAATGTTGTCAGTTTAACGAAAAGCTTCCAAGGTATGGATTGGCAACTGCGGAACAGTTTATAGATGCAATGGAAAATGTTCGACAACACAGTGAATATACGGAGGCGTACTTCTTAGAAAATTCGTATATTAATTTTGGAAGGAGCAATTGCAGTTTATGTAGCAGCAATAAAAATATATATACAAGCATACCTATCAACAGCGAAGGAAAAGCAATGTTTTTCAAATATGGCGAAAACGAGCCTGTTAGGGTTATTAGTAAATGTGTTTGTAAGACTAATGATTTAGAACAAATTCCTGGAACACCGACTCAAGAAAAAAGCATTTCTAACTGTGTTTTAAACAGTTCTTTTAGTTCTACTGAATATTTGGCAAAAAATTCTCTGTGTAGTAGAACAAACTGTCCTGAAAAGTACGAGACAACTTTTGAAAAATGCTCTAAAACTAGATCTGACAAGGAAATTATGATGGCTGAAGTCACCTATAACAATCTGAGTAAACATTCAAAACCAAAAATTGGGCAGCAGGTTACTTGGCAATGTCACCCTGATATCTGCAAGCTCTATCCGACGGATATTGAATTATGTCAAATTCCTTTTGATATCCTTGAAAATAATATAGCATTAAAATTTTCAACTGACAAAGTGGTTAATTTCTACCTTGGCGGCTTGGATTATTGTGAAATCAATTACAGGGACACAAGAAAGCATGGGCATTCGTTATACTGTAGCCCAAATGAGGGATGTCAGAGCTATTTGCGTTCTCTAAGGGCACTAGCTCCACATTTTCCTGTCTTGAACTGTTTCATTAATAGCGTATATAAGGCAGTATCAAAATGTAAGATTATATAACATATTAATCTACTAAAAGTCGAGGGCTCGTACAAGGAACTAAGTCATTACATAGAAGAAGTTACAATAAAGAACGACATCTAGCCCATTTTAACTGAAACATAAATAGGGATTATGTTTTTTCCATCAGTATCATGGCTGTAGAGATGGCTGAAACCTAGTTACATTAAAAGACGATCATTGGAATATTATAATAAGGAACGACTTCTTCCCTATGCTAAATTTTATACGCCACTTAATTATTACATTAAATCCGGGTTGCAGCGGTAGCTAGCAACCTAGTAAGAGACGATCACGTCCAATGTTAAGAAATATAAAAACCCATAGTTCCTAACAAAGGAGTCAGATCAAAACAAAAAGTACACCATTAGAACCGCCTTGTCCGAAACCCCTGTATAGGAAACTTTCTGTCCCTTGGCTTGAACAGCAAGGGAAATATATTGGCTTGAAAATCAAGAAAATTGACTTTAACCACGTTAGTCTCCCCAAACGGGATATTTTTTTCTTTTTTTTTTGTATCCAGAGATAGCTTGGCACTGGAACATCGTAGAGGGTTGTTCAATAGCTCATTTTAAAGGAAATTTATAATAAAGAGCGTCCTCTTGCCTATGCTAAATTTTATAGACCACTTAACTATTGTATAGGTTAGTAAAGTTTACATAAAAGTAACTGGTGAATATCCGGGTTGCAGAGGTATTACATTAAGGAACGAACTGTTTCCTATAGTAATTGAAGTAATAAAAGCAATCATTATATACATGATTATTTTAATATCCGGGTTGAAGCGGTAGCTAGCAGCCTAGTAAGTGACGATCACGCCCCATAGTAAAAGCTAAAATAACCCATAGCTCCTAAAAGAGAGTCAGATCAAAACAAGAAGTATACTATTAGAACTGCCTTGTCCGAAACTCTATATAGGAAAACTTACCGTCCCTTGGCTTGAACAACCAGGAAAATATACTGGCTTGAAAATGAAGAAAAGTGGCTGAAGCCACGATATTCTGCACATATGGCATTTTTTTGGTCTCCGTTTTTTCCTCCTCAGCTAGCTAGACACTGAAAAATTTTAGAGAACTGTATAATGGCTTATTTTAAAGGAAATTGCTGCATCTAGTGTCTTTTGTAATTAAAAATAAAATGGTTTTTGATAATAATAGAAAGGTATCAAGAATTATACATGCTGACTAGAATCAAGCAGAAGCTAATATATTTGCAAACGATACTGCTTGTGGTGATACACCATTATTGTTACTGTAGAGCGACTCGAACTTCTATCTTCCTTGTCAGGAGGAGAGTCCACTAGCCAATGCGCTACAGCAACTGATAGTGCTAAAGTAATTATAGGTTTGATGATGTTTATAGTAAAGAATGACCTCTATCCCATGTTATAACTGAAATGGTCTATTGATCCGGGTTGCAGCTGTAGCTAGCAACCTAGTAAGAGACGATCATTCGGGTTGCAGCGGTAGCTAGCAACCTAGGAAGAGACGATCACGTCCAATGTTAAGAAATATAAATAGAAATAAAAAATTTCATATTTGTTTTTAAATCAGTTACTATTGGCTGGAGTTCGTTCTTTACTAGACATTTTTTAACGGAAAATATATGTTTTCTTACATAGTTTATTCTATAAAATAATAAGGGAGAAGAAAAAGTTAATTGCTCCAAAATCGTATGGGAAAATTTTCACACTTTTTTATTAAATCTTAGGCACCATATACTGAATGGTATATTTGTTTCAGCAGTTACCAAGGTCCTGTGGAGATGGACTTGTCATTCTGCTAAGAAGGTTTTACGTTCAAAACACTGGGGTAACGATCGAGTGAATAGCTCTTCATTTATATTGTCCCTAAACAATTTAATATTTTTTTCAATGAAATTAATTTAGGGAGAATTAATAAAAAAAATCATCTGATTTAATTTTAACATCTAAAAAAGAAAGTAATTTGCTATTAGGATCGGAATATTTGTCTTTTAATTTTGATCTGACTCTTTTTTTTAGTATAATAAAGATCGAACTCTTCCCTATACTAACTTGCATAGGCAACTTCACTATAGTGAAGATTACAGTATTTATATTATACATCATTATAAATTATAAAAGGATCGAATGTTCGAAGATTATAGAGTTGAAATTACAATAAAGAACGGACTCTTGCCTATACAAACTTGTATAGTGGGACATAAGGATCGATCATAAATGGTGTTAGTCAAGAGGATCTCATGTAGTAGTTATTAAAATTCACTCTATAAAAAGGGTACAATATTATCATACCGACTTTGCCTTTAAGATTGAGGCCATTTGTTGAATAAAGCAACTTGTTCTCTTGAAAATTAATATCGTACTGCATCTTTCTTGGAATATTTACATTAAAGGACGATCATTGGAACAAAAATTATTGCATACATTGGACTTAGTTGGCTACTTGATCGTTTGAGGTTCGTCTCTTACTATTTCAAAGAAGAAAAAGCCGTAGGCATTTTCCTGTTTGTAATCTGGGTTGCAGTGGTAGCTAGCAACCTAGTAAGAGACGATCACGTCCAATGTTAAGAAACATAAGAACCCACAACTCCTAAGAAAAGAGTCCGATCAAAACAAAAAGTACACCCTTAGAACCGTCTTGTCCTAAACCCCTTTATAGAAAACTTTCTGTCATTTGGCTTGAACAGCAAGGGAAATATATTTGCTTGAAAATCAAGAAAAGTGGCAACTACTAAAGCATTCTGCCTAAACGATATTTTTTTCCTTCATTTCTCTCCACAGATATCTTAACTGGAACATCGTAAAGAGTGGTTCAATGGTTTATAGTAAAGAACAGCCTCTAGCCCATGCTAATGTTAATTGATCCAAGTTGCTGTTACATTAAAGGACGATCATTGAAATAACAAACCATTGCATACATTGGACTTAATTAGCTACTTGATTGTTTGAGGTTCGTCTCTTACTATTTCAAAGAAGAAAAAGCCGTAAGCTTTTTCCTGTTTGTAATCAGGTTTGATAATAATATATATTTAAATAGTCCGGGTTGCAGCGGTAGCTAGCAACCTAGTAAGAGACGATCACGTCCAATAATAAGAAATATAAAAACCCCTAACTCCTAAAAAAAGAGTCAGGTCAAAACAAAAAGTGCACCATTAGAACCGCCTTGTCCGAAACCCTGTATAGGAAACTATCTGTCCCTTGGCTTGAACAGCAAGGGAAGTATATTGGCTTGAAAATAAAGAAAAGTGGCAGCTACTACAACATTCTGCCTAAACGGGATATTTTTTTCTTTTCCACAGATAGCCTGGCACTGGAACATCGTAGAAAGTTGTTCAATGGCTCATTTTAAAGGAAATTAATTGGGTTAAAAATCTTTTGTAACTAAAATAAATTATTTCCAAGAGTTACAATAAAGAACGAACTCTTTACAATAAAGAACGAACTCTAACCTATAATACTTACTGAAAGGTATTTATGGGTGTTTATCCGGGTTGCAGCGGTAGCTAGCAACCTAGTAAGAGAAGATTCGGGTTGCAGCGGTAGCTAGCAACCTAGTAAGAGACGATCACCTCCAATGTTAAGAAATATAAAACCCCCCAACTCCTAAAAAAAGAGTCAGATCAAAACAAAAGTACACCATTAGAACCGCCTTGTCCGAATCCTCTATAAAGGAAACTTACCGCCCTTTGGCTTGAATAACAAAGAAAATATATAGGCTTCAAAATCAAGAAAATAGACTTTTACCACGTTATTCTCCACAAACGGGATATTTTTTTCTTTCCGCTTGATATTTCTCCTCCGCTAGCTGGGCACTGGAAAATCATAGAGAGCTGTATAATAGCTCATTTTAAAGGAAATTGCAACATCTAGTCACTTTTGTATTTAAAAATAAAATACTTTTTAAAGTAGAATCAATTTTGTCAAAAAAATTGCATTTTTGATGTATTTTCATACTGCAGTCTTTTCAAAGATATTTGAATTTTGAAGCAATCAAACAGTTCATGTAATGAACTCTAGAGTAATAATAGCTACTTGTCTCAATAGTAACCGAAACTCCTGGAACCAAAATTTTCTTTTTTGGCTTAATCGCTAAAATTATTATGTAAACTGCAAAAATATTTATGATGCCTAATCAGTAATAGTAATTTTTTAATTTAAACAACAAAAATACATGAAAATTCTAAAATTAGTTTTGCTTTTTGTCTCCTGGAAGAAAAATTTTTTTCATCTCAGTTCAAATTTATTATTGTATCCTGGAACCAAACTTTTTTTGGTTTGTAACCCGTAAAGTACATATCTCCATATTATTGTCTCATAATTGCAATTATTTTAGTTTTCAGTCACATTTTTTAATATATATTTTATTTTTCAGTTTAGAATCGCTAAAGTTATTATGTAAACTGCAAAAATATTTATGATTTCTGTTTGAATAATTTTAATTTTTTCATTCCAACTAACAAAATACCTGAAAATTTAAAAATTAGTTTTATTTTTTGTTAGGTTATGGATACCTGATACGAGTTATAAGAAGTGTTAATTAGATGAAAATATTATTTCTTGTTTTGTAATATTACTATACTAAATTTTATACGCCACTTAATTATAGTATAGGTTAGTATTTCCAAAAATAGCTTGGCACTGGGATATCGTAGAGACTTGTTCAATGGCTCATTTTAAAGAAAATTAATGGGGTTAATAACCTTTGTAAAATTAAAACAAATTATTTTTAAAATAGAATCAGTTTTTTTACGAAAAACTGCATATTTCATATTAAAGATAGATCAATGACGGCATAATCGTATACCAGCGGTAGGATTAGAACCCGTGCCTCCAAAGAAACTGGTGACTAACACCAGCGCCTTAGACCACTCGGCCAAGCTGCCTCTCATAATTATATATGTGAATGCGGGTTGCAGAAGTCGCTAGGAAACTAGTAAGAGACGATCACGCCCAATGCTAAGAAATATAAAAACCCAGAACTCCTAAAAATAGAGTCAGATCAAAACAAAAGTACATCATTAGAACCACATTGTCTGAAACCCTACTAGATAAGTAATGAATGTCGTCATAGTTTTGTTAGAACTATGAGGTGAATAGAAAAACACGACATTATGTTGTTATTCCTGAAGACGTCATGAAATAATATCATTACGCCATGACGTCATGAAAAAACATAATTACGCCATGACGTCATGATTACTATATAAAAGGCCACAATAGAAAAAGGGTTTCGTTCCAACTAATGGTTACATAATGGTTTCGTCCAAGCAAGCTACACATTAGTTAAAAAACAGTACTATACAAAAAACAGAGATAGCATCTTGAAAAGAGAAAAGCAAAGGTATTCAACCGACCAGGTGTATCGAGAAGTAAAAATTGAGAGAGCCACAAAACATCAAGGAGCGTTATCACAATGATGAAGTTTATAGAGAGGCATCGATTCAGCAAGCTAGAGAAAAGATCAAGGAGCGTTATCACAATGATGAAGTTTATAGAGAAGCAACAATTGAGCAAGCTACACAAAATCCGAGTTGCAGCGGTAGCTAGCAACCTAGTAAGAGACGATCACCTCCAATGTTAAGAAATATAAAACCCCCCAACTCCTAAGAAAAGAGTCAGATCAAAACAAAAAGTACACCATTAGAACCGCCTTGTCCGAATCCTTTATAAAGGAAACTTACCGCCCTTTGGCTTGAATAACAAAGAAAATATATTGGCTTGAATATCAAGAAAATAGACTTTTACCACGTTATTCTCCACAAACGGGATATTTTTTTCTTTCCGCTTTTTTTTTCTGCTCAGCTAGCTGGGCACTGGAAAAACATAGAGAGTTGTATAATAGCTCATTTTAAAGGCAATTGCAACATCTTGTCACTTTTGTAATTAAAAATAAAATACTTTTTAAAGTAGAAACAATTTTGTCAAAAAAATTGCATTTTTGATGTATTTTCATACTGCAGTCTTTTCAAAGATATTTGAATTTTGAAGCAATAAAACAGTTCATGGTAATGAACTCTATAGTAATAATAGCTACTTGTCTCAATAGTAACCGAAACTCCTGGAACCAAAATTTTCTTTTTTGGCTTAATCGCTAAAATTATTATGTAAACTACAAAAATATTCATGATGCCTAATCAGTAATAGTAATTTCTTAATTTAAACAACAAAAATACATGAAAATTCTAAAATTAGTTTTGCTTTTTGTCTCCTGGAAGAAAATTTTTACAATAAAGAACGACACCTAGCCCATGTTAACTGAAACATAAATAGGGATTATGTAATTCCCATCAGTATCATGGCTGTTTACATTAAAAGACGATTATTGGAATAACATACCACTGCATACATTGGACTTAGTTAGCTACTTGATTGCTTGAGGCTAGTCTCTTACTATTTCAAAGAAGAAAAAGCCGTAGGTTTTTTCCTGTTTGTAATAATATAGCATGAAATTACATTAAAGGACGATCATTCGAATATTATAAGAGACGATCACGCCCAATGCTAAGAAATATAAAAACCCAGAACTCATAAAAATAGAGTCAGATCAAAACAAAAGTACATCATTAGAACCACATTGTCTGAAACCCTACTAGATAAGTAATGAATGTCGTCATGGTTTTTTTAGAACTATGAGGTGAATAGAAAAACACGACATTATGTTGTTATTCCTGAACACGTCATGAAATAATATCATTACGCCATGACTTCATGAAAAAACATCATTACGCCATGACGTCATGATTACTATATAAAAGGCCACAATGGAAAAATGGTTTCATTCCGTCTAATGGTTACATAATGGGTTCGTCCAAGCAAGCTACACATAAGTTAAAAAACAGTACTATACATAAAACAGAGATAGCATCTTGAAAAGAGAAAAGCAAAGGTATTCAACCGACCAGGTCTATCGAGAAGTAAAAATTGAGAGAGCCACAAAACATCAAGGAGTGTTATCACAATGATGAAGTTTATAGAGAGGCATCGATTCAGCAAGCTAGAGAAAAGATCAAGGAGCGTTATCACAATGATGAAGTTTATAGAGAAGCAACAATTGAGCAAGCTAGACAAAAGAGGAAGGAACAGTTTGATAATGATAAAGATTACCGAAACAAACATAAGAAAAAAGTTGCTACCAGAATAATGGGTAGATACTGGGGTTAGAAAAGCTATAATGAAAATTACAACCTCTTCGAGGCTTTACCAAAGAACGCATAAGGACAAAGTTAGAAATTACATTCAGAAGTACAAGAAGATGGCAAAAATATTCAAAATTACAGATTAAAATTCTCTTTGAAAGAGCGGATGCTGTCGAAAAGTTGGCTAGAAAGGCTCGGGCAAAACTTCATAGTAATATTCAAAAGAATTTTGAATTTTGAAGAATTTTATTCAAAAGAATATTTGAATTTTGAAGCAATCAAACAGTTCATGGTAATGAACTCTATAGTAATAATAGCTACTTGTTTCAATAGTAACCGAAACTCCTGGAACCAAAATTTTCTTTTTTGGCTTAATCGCTAAAATTATTATGTAAACTGCAAAAATATTTATGATGCCTAATCAGTAATAGTAATTTTTTAATTTAAACAACAAAAATACATGAAAATTCTAAAATTAGTTTCCTCCTGGAAGAAAAATTGTTTCATCTCCGTTCAAATTTATTATTGTATCCTGGAACCAAACTTTTTTTGGTTTGTAACCCGTAAAGTACATATCTCCATATTATTGTCTCATAATTGCAATTATTTTAGTTTTCAGTCGAGAATCGCTAAACTTATTATGTAAACTGCAAAAATATTTATGGTGTCTAATTACAGTAAAGAACGATCTCTGGCCCATAGTAACTGATATAAGGTGGTTTACATTATTTTACATAAAGGATCGATGTGGTTCATTATAAATAATAAAAGGTTCTTATGTTCTAAGATTTCCGGGTTTCAGCGGTAGCTAGTAACCTAGTAAGAGAAGATCACGTCCAATGTTAAGAAATATAAAAACCCCTAACTCCTAAAAAAATCCGGGTTGCAGCGGTAGCTAGCAACCTAGTAAGAGACGATCACCTCCAATGTCAAGAAATATAAAAACCCCCAACTCCTAAAAAAAGAGTCAGATCAAAACAAAAAGTACACCATTAGAACCGCCTTGTCCGAATCCTCTATAAAGGAAACTTACCTCCCTTTGGCTTGAATAACAAAGAAAATATATTGGCTTGAAAATCAAGAAAATTGACTTTTACCACGTTATTCTCCACAAACGGGATATTTTTTTCTTTCCGCTTTTTCTTTCTGCTCAGCTAGCTGGGCACTGGAAAATCATAGAGAGCTGTATAATAGCTCATTTTAAAGGAAATTGCAACATCTAGTCACTTTTGTATTTAAAAATAAAATACTTTTTAAAGTAGAATCAATTTTGTCAAAAAAATTGCATTTTTGATGTATTTTCATACTGCAGTCTTTTCAAAGATATTTGAATTTTGAAGCAATAAAACAGTCCATGTAATGAACTCTATAGTAATAATAGCTACTTGTCTCAATAGTAACCGAAACTCCTGGAACCAAAATTTTCTTTTTTGGCTTAATCGCTAAAATTATTATGTAAACTGCAAAAATATTTATGATGCCTAATCAGTAATAGTAATTTTTTAATTTAAACAACAAAAATACATGAAAATTCTAAAATTAGTTTTGCTTTTTGTCTCCTGGAAGAAATTTTTTTTTCATCTCAGTTCAAATTTATTATTGTATCCTGTAACCCGTAAAGTACATATCTCCATATTATTGTCTCATAATTGCAATTATTTTAGTTTTCAGTCCAGAATCACTAAACTTATTATTTAAACTGCAAAAATATTTATGGTGTCTAACCAATAATACTAATTTTGTAATTCAAACAAGATAAATACCTGAAAATTTTAAAATTAGTTTTGTTTTATGCTAGGTTTTAGATACTCGACACGGGATTTTGTGTGCTTAATAATTTTAAATCTTGAAAAAATATGGTCTCACGCGAGTGGAAAAAAAGAAAGAATAACCAAAAACAATATCAAAATAGAACAATCCAAATTTCTACTAATAGAAAACTTTACTACACAAAAAATAAAGCTAACATCCTGAAATATAAGAAAAGTTTATTTAAAAGAGACAAAAATGCCACCAAACGCAATAAAGCTCGAGCACGCGTAAGGATTGCTACTAAGATGTCTTGTGATCCAGGATTTAAGAAAATGAAATATGACAGAGCAAAACAGAGGTATCTTACGGATCAGGGGTATCGAGAAGGGAAAATTGAGACAGCGAAACAAAAGAGCAAGGAACGGTATGATAACGATATAGATTACCGAAACAAACATAAGAAAAAAGTTGCTACCAGAATAATGGGTAGATACTGGGGTGACAAAAGCTATAATGAAAAAATTAAATTCTCTGCGAGGTTGTACCGAAGAACGCATAAGGACAAAGGGAAAAATTACATTCAGAAATACAAGAAGATGGCAAAAATGCAGGCTGATCTTTGTAAATTGAGAAACATTTTACGCATGTTTTATCAGGATCACGAAAAGTATTCGAAATTACAGATTAAAATTCTCTTTGAAAGAGCGGATGCTGTTGAAAAGTCGGCTAGAAATGCTTTGGCAAAGCTTCATGGCAATATCCAAAAGAAATGTTGTCAGTTTAACGAAAAGCTTCCAAGGTATGGA
Source organism: Artemia sp. Qi Xiang Cuo (assembly GCF_049724085.1). Lineage (NCBI taxonomy): Eukaryota > Metazoa > Arthropoda > Branchiopoda > Anostraca > Artemiidae > Artemia > Artemia sp. Qi Xiang Cuo. Next base: position 17,264,921 of record NC_142814.1, on the reverse strand, counting down.
TTGGCAACTGCGGAACAGTTTATAGATGCAATGGAAAATTTTCGACAACACAGTGAATATACGGAAGCGTACTTCTTAGAAAATTCGTATATTAATTTTGGAAGGAGCAATTGCAGTTTATGTAGCAGCAATAAAAATATATATACAAGCATACCTATCAACAGCGAAGGAAAAGCAATGTTTTTCAATTATGGCGAAAACGAGCCTGTTAGGGTTATTAGTAAATGTGTTTGTAAGACTAATGATTTAGAACAAATTCCTGGAACACCGACTCAAGAAAAAAGCATTTCTAACTGTGTTTTAAACAGTTCGTTTAGTTCTACTGAATATTTGGCAAAAAATTCTCTGTGTAGTAGAACACACTGTCCTGAAAAGTACGAGACAACTATTGAAAAATGCTCTAAAACTAGATCTGACAAGGAAATTATGATGGCTGAAGTCACCTATAACAATCTGAGTAAAAATTCAAAACCAAAAATTGGGCAGCAGGTTACTTGGCAATGTCACCCTGATATCTGCAAGCTCTATCCGACGGATATTGAATTATGTCAAATTCTTTTTGATATCCTTGAAAACAATATAGCATTAAAATTTTCAACTGACAAAGTGGTTAATTTCTACCTTGGCGGCTTGGATTATTGTGAAATCAATTACAGGGACACAAGAATTATAATAAAGATCGAACTCTTCCCTATACTAACTTGCATACGCAACTTCACTATAGTTAAGATTAGAGTATTTATATTTTTTACATTAAATCACTGAAATAACAAACCATTCCGTACATTGGACTTAGTCAGCTACTTGATTGTTTGAGTTTCGTCTCTTACTATTTAAATTACAGTAAAGAACGATCTCTGGACCATAGTAACTAATATATCAGGGTTGCAGCGGTAGTTAGCAACCTAGTAAGAGACGATCACGTCCAATGTTAAGAAATATAAAAACCCATAGTTCCTAACAAAGGAGTCAGATCAAAACAAAAAGTACACCATTAGAACCGCCTTGTCCGAAACCCTTGTATAGTAAACTTTCTGTCCCTTGGCTTGAACAGCAAGGAAAATATATTGGCCTGAAAATCAAGAAAATTGACTTTAACCCCGTTATTCTCCCCAAGCGGAATATTTTTTGTTCTTTCTTTTCCACAGATAGCTTGGCACTGGAACATCGTAGAGGGTTGTTCAATAGCTCATTTTAAAGAAAATTAATTGGGTTAAAAATCTATATTAACTAAAATAAATTATTTCTAAAAGAGAATAAATTTTTCCACCAAAAACTACATTTTTGATGTCTTCACACTGCAGTCTTTCAAACATAATCGTATCCCAGCGGTAAGATTTGAACCCACGCCTCCGAAGAGACTGGTGGCTAACACCAGTGCCTTGGACCACTCGGCCAGGCTGCCTCTCATAATTTGGGTTGCAGCAGTAGCTAGCAACCTAGTAAGAGACGATCAGTCCTAATGCTAAGAAATATAAAAACCCAAAACTCCTAAACATAGAGTCAGATCAAAGCAAACAATAAGGAACGAACTGAACCCATAGTAACTTAAGTATTAAATCAAACAGTTCGTGGTCATAATAAAGAGCTGTGTAATGGCTCATTTTAAAGAAAACTGCTGTATATAGAATTATAATAAAGAACGACCTCTTGCCTATACTAATTTATATTAAAGTTTTGGTTAGGAGGTAGCTAAACTGAGTATCTTTTTAATTTTCAAGAAATATTGCTTTAAACTTAATATATTAAAAATTCTCTCCGACGGGGAATGGAACCCCGGTCTTCCGCGTGACAGGCAGGGATACTTACCACTGTACTATCGGAGACTTATAATATATAAGTTACAAATAAGTCATGATATTTAATTCCTTAATACATCTTTTTACATGTTAATCGGGGTTACAGCGGTAGCTAGCATCCTCCTAGCAAGAGACGATCACGCCCAAAGTTAAAAATGTAATAATCCGGATTGCAGTGGTAGCTAGCAACCTAGTAAGAGACGATCACGTCCAATGTTAAGAAATAAACAATCCGGGTTGCAGCGGTAGCTAGCAACCTAGTAAGAGACGATCACGTCCAATGTTAAGAAATATAAAAACCCATAGTTCCTAAAAAAGGAGTCAGATCAAAACAAAAAGTACACTATTAGAACCGCCTTGTCCGAAACCCCTGTATAGGAAATTTTCTGTCCCTTGGCTTGAACAGAAAGGGAAATATATTGGCTTGAAAATCAAGAAAAGTGGCAGCTACTACAACATTCTTCCTAAACGGGATATTTTTTTCTTTTTTTTTTCTTTGTTTCCAGAGATAGCTTGGCACTGGAACATCGTAGAGGGTTGTTCAATAGCTCATTTTAAAGGAAATTAATTGGGTTAAAAACCTTTTGTAACTAAAATAAATTATTTCTAAAAGAGAATAAATTTTTCCACCAAAAACTGCATTTTCGATGTCTTTTCACACTGCAGTCTTTCAAACATAATCGTATACCAGCGGTAAGATTTGAACCCACGCCTCCGAAAAGACTGATGGCTAACACCAGTGCCTTGGACCACTCGGCCAGGTTGCCTCTCATAAATAATATATATGTGAATCCGGGTTGCAGCAGTAGCTAGCAATCTAGTAAGAAACGATCAGTCCAATGCTAAGAAATATAACAAAACTCCTAAAAATAGAGTCAAATCAATAATATAATAAAGAACGAGCTCTTGCCTATACTAATTTTTATACACCACTTAATTATAGTATAGGTTAGTAATTCCACAGATAGCTAGGCACTGGAACATCGTAAGGAGCTGTTCAATGGCTCATTTTAAATCCGGGTTGCAGCGGTAGCTAGCAACCTAGTAAGAGACGATCACGTCCAATGTTAAGAAATATAAAAACCCATAGTTCCTAAAAAAGGAGTCAGATGAAAACAAAAAGTACACCGTTAGAACCGCCTTGTCTGAAACCCCTGTATAGGAAACTTTCTGTCCCTTGGCTTGAACAGCAAGGGACATATATTGGCTTGAAAATCAAGAAAAGTGGCAGCTACTACAACATTCTTCCTAAACGGGATATTTTTTTCTTTTTTTCTTTTTTATAATAAAGAACGACCTCTTGCCTATACTAAATTATATAGGCCACTTAACTATAGTATAGGTTAGTAAATTTACATTAAAAGACGATCACTGAAATAACAAACCATTCCATACATTGTACTTAGTTAGCTAATTGATTGTTTGAGTTTCGTCTCTTACTTTTTAAAAGAAGAAAAAGCCGTAGGCTTTTTCCTGTTTGTATTTATAGTTAAAAAACGAACTCAGGTCCAAAGAAACTGAACCCTGTGGTTCATTCATATTATCTTCATTATTTTAGCTAGCATGTAAATAAACAAGTTTCTTTTTCAAATTTTTACATTAAGAGACGATCATGGGAATAACAAACCATTTCATACAATGAAATTAGTTAGCTACTTTATTGTTTGAGGTTTTTACCCGGGTTGCAGCGGTAGCTAGCAGCCTAGTAAGAGACGATCACGTCCAATTCAAAGAAGTATAATAACGCATAACTCCTAAAAAAAGAGTAAGATAAAAACAAAAAGTACAGCATTAGAACCGCCTTGTCTGAAACCCCTATATAGGAAACTTACTGTCATTTGGCTTTTTTTGCAAGGGAAATGTATTGGCTTGAAAATCAAGAAAAGTGGCAGTTACTACATCATTCTGCCCGAACGGTGTTTTTATTTTTTATTTTTTCTTTTTTTCCACAGATAGCTTGGCACTGGAACGTCATAGAGAGCTGTTCAATGGCTCATTTTAAAGGATTTACTAGATCTAGTGCAATTTTTAATTCAATTTTTTTTTTATATTTTAAATCAAATCAATTTTTCCACTAAAAACTGCTTTTTTGATGTCTTTTCATACTGCTGTCTTTTCAAAGTTATAATAAAGATCGAACTCTTCCCTATACTAACTTGCATACGCAACTTCACTATAGTTAAGATTACAGTATTTATATTATACATCATTATAAATTATAAAAGGTTCAAATGTTCGAAGATTATAGAGTTAAAAATTTTCCCACACCGGGAATCGAACCTGAGCCTTTTAAGTGAAAGTTAACTATCCTAGCCACTAGACCATATGGAACCATAAAGAGGTATGATTTAAGAGCCATATGCATATTATTATTTCACCATACCAATTATAATAAGGCCAAAACAAAATCGTCGACTTGCAACCTTACTTTTGACACATTAGTTAAATCTTCATCAGGCTTAAAAAATGTTTTGCTAGTTTTACATTTATCCGGGTTGCAGTGGTAGCTAGCAACCTAGTAAGAGACGATCACCTCCAATGTTAAGTAATCCGGGTTGCAGCGGTAGCTAGCAACCTAGTAAGAGACGATCACCTCCAATGTCAAGAAATATAAAACCCCCCAACTCCTAAAAAAAGAGTCAGATCAAAACAAAAAGTACACCATTAGAACCACCTTGTCCGAAACCTCTATAAAGGAAACTTACTGCCCTTTGGCTTGAATATCAAAGAAAATATATTGGCTTGAAAATCAAGAAAATTGATTATAATAAAGATCGAACTCTTCCCTATACTAACTTGCATAGGCAACTTCACTATAGTGAAGATTACAGTATTTATATTATACATTATTATAAATTATAAAAGGTTCGAATGTTTGAAGATTATAGAGTTAAAAATTTTCCCACACCGGGAATCGAACCCGGTCCTCCTAAGTGAAAGTTAACTATCCTAGCCACTAGACCAAATGGGACCATAAAGAAGTATGATTTCAGAACCATATGCATATTATTATTTCACCATACCAATTATAATAAGGCCAAAACAAAATCGTCAACTTGCATTTACAGTAAAGAACGATTTCTCGCCCATAGTAACTGATATATGGTGGTTCCAGGGGTAGCTGCAATCCGGGTTGCAGCGGTAGCTAGCAACCTAGTAAGAGACGATCACGTCCAATGTTAAGAAATATAAAAACCCATAGTTCCTAAAAAAAGGAGTCAGATCAAAGCAAAAAGTACACCATTAGAACCGCCTTGTCCGAACCCATGTATAGGAAACTTTCTGTCCCTTGGCTTGAACAGCAAGGGAAATACGTTGGCTTGAAAATCAAGAAAATTGGCAGCTACTACAACATTCTGCCTAAACGGGATATTTTTTTTCTTTATTGTTATAATATAGAACGTAATTGACTTGTATATAAACAGATTGTAATCGTCTCTTACTAGGTTGCTAGCTACCGCTGCAACCTAGTAAGAGACGATCACGTCCAATGTTAAGAAATATAAAAACCCCTAACTTCTAAAAAAGAGTCAGATCAAAACAAAAAGTACACCAATAGAACCGCCTTGTCCGAAATCCCTACAAAGGAAGCTTACCGCCCTTTGGCTTGAATAACAAAGAAAATATATTGGCTTGAAAATCAAGAAAATTGACTTTAACCACGTTATTCTCCACAAACGGGATATTTTTTTCTTTCTTTCTTCTTTTCCACAGATAGCTTGGCATTGGAACATCGTAGAGAGTTGTTCAATGACTCATTTTAAAGGAAATCTCTAGATCTAGTGCTATTTGTACTTAATTTTTTTTTAATTAATTATTTTTACGAAAAACTTAATTTCTTAATTTCTTATTTGCGTTCTCTATGGGCACTAGCTCCACATTTTCCTGTCTTGAACTGTTTCATTAATAGCGTATATAAGGCAGTATCAAAATGTAAGATTATACAACATATTAATCTACTAAAAGTCGAGGGCTCGTACAAGGAATACAGTAAGGAGTGAAGTCTGTCTCATAGTCACTGAAACAACAGGGAAAAGAGAAAGAGGTCTGTGTTATAGTATGACGTCATACGATTCGGGTTGCAGCGGTAGCTAGCAACCTAGTAAGAGACGATCAAGTTCAATGTTAAAAAATATAATAACCCATAATTCCTAAGAAATAGTCAGATCAAAACAAAAAGTATACTATTAGAGCCGCATTGTCCCAAACCCCTATATAGTAAATTTTCTGTCATTATGCTAAAATCCGGGTTGCAGCGGTAGCTAACCTAGTAAGAGACGATCACCTCCAATGTTAAGAAATATAAAACCCCCCAACTCCTAAAAAAAGAGTCAGATCAAAACAAAAAGTACATCATTAGAACCGCCTTGTCCGAATCCTCTATAAAGGAAACTTACCGCCCTTTGGCTTGAATAACAAAGAAAATATATTGGCTTGAAAATCAAGAAAATAGACTTTTACCACGTTATTCTCCACAAACGGGATATTTTTTTCTTTCCGCTTGATTTTTCTCCTCAGCTAGCTGGGCACTGGAAAATCATAGAGAGCTGTATAATAGCTCATTTTAAAGGAAATTGCAACATCTAGTCACTTTTGTATTTAAAAATAAAATACTTTTTAAAGTAGAATCAATTTTGTCAAAAAAATTGCATTTTTGATGTATTTTCATACTGCAGTCTTTTCAAAGATATTTGAATTTTGAAGCAATAAAACAGTTCATGGTAATGAACTCTATAGTAATAATAGCTACTTGTCTCAATAGTAACCGAAACTCCTGGAACCAAAATTTTCTTTTTTGGCTTAATCGCTAAAATTATTATGTAAACTGCAAAAATATTTATGATGCCTAATCAGTAATAGTAATTTTTTAATTTAAACAACAAAAATACATGAAAATTCTAAAATTAGTTTTGCTTTTTGTCTCCTGGAAGAAAAATCTCAGTTCAAATTTATTATTGTATCCTGGAACCAAACTTTCTTTGTTTTGTAACCCGTAAAGTACATATCTCCATATTATTGTCTCATAATTGCAATTATTTTAGTTTTCAGTCCAGAATCGCTAAACTTATTATGTAAAATGCAAAAATATTTATGGTGTCTAACCAATAATACTAATTTTGTAATTCAAACAAGAGAAATACCTGAAAATTTTAAAATTAGTTTTGTTTTATGCTAGGTTTTAGATACTCGACAAGGGATTTTGTGTACTTAATAATTTTAAACATTGAAAAAATATGGTCTCACGCGAGTTGAAAAAAAGAAAGAATAACCAAAAAAAATAGCAAAATAGAGCAATCCAAATTTCTACTAATAGAAAACTTTACTACATAAAAAATAAAGCTAACATATAGTAAAGAACGAACTCAGGCCCAAAGAAACTGAACCCTGTGGTTCATTCATATTATCTTGATTATTTTAGCTAGGGAGTATATAAAACGAGTTTCTTTTTTAAATTTTAATTTATAATAAAGAACGACCTCTTGCCTATACTAAATTTTATACGCCACTTAGTTATAGTATAGGTTAGTAATTCAACAGATAGCATGGCACTGGAACATCGTAGAGAGTTGTTCAATGGCTCATTTTAAAGAAAATTAATGGGGTTATTACATTAAAAGACGATCATTGTAATAACAGATCCGGGTTGCAGCGGTAGCTAGCAACCTAGTAAGAGACGATCACGTCCAATGTTAAAAAATATAAAAACCCATAGTTCCTAAAAAAGGAGTCAGATCAAAACAAAAAGTACACCATTAGAACCGCCTTGTCCGAAAACCCTGTATAGGAAACTTACTGTCCCTTGACTTGAACAGCAAGGGAAATATATTGGCTTGAAAATCAAGAAAATTGATTTTAACCACGTTATTCTCCCCAAACGGGATATTTTTTTCTCTTTTCTCTTTTTCTTTTCCACAGATAGCTTGGCACTGGAACATCGTAGAGGGTTGTTCAATAGCTCATTTTAAAGGAAATTAATTGGGTTAAAAACCTTTTGTAACTAAAATAAATTATTTCTAAAAGAGAATAAGTTTTTCCACCAAAAACTGCATTTTCGATGTCTTTTCACACTGCAGTCTTTCAAACATAATCGTATACCAGCGGTAAGATTTGAACCCAAGCCTCCGAAGAGACTGGTGGCTAACACCAGTGCCTTGGACCACTCGGCCAGGCTGCCTCTCATAAATAAATATATATGTGAATTTGGGTTGCAGCAGTAGCTAGCAACCTAGTGAGAGACGATCAGTCCAATGCTAAGAAATATAACAAAACTCCTAAATATAGAGTCAGATCAAAACAAAAGTACATCAATAGAATTACCTTGTCTGAAACCCTACTAGATAAATAATGAATGTCATCATAGTTTTATATTAGAGCTATGACGTGAATAGAAAAACACGAAATTATATTGTTGTTTCTGAAGACGTCATGAAATAATATCATTGTGCTATGACGTCATCATGAAATAAAATCATTACGCCATGACGTCATAATTACTATATAAGAAGCGTCAGAACTGTAAATGTTCTCATTCATAATTACATAATGGTTTCAATCAAGCAAGCTGCACGCAAGTTAAAAAAAGAGTACTACACAAACAACAGAGATAGTATCTTGAAAAGAGAAAAGCAAAGGTATTCAACCGACCAGGCGTATCGAGAAGTAAAAATTGAGCAGGCTAGACAAAAGATCAAGGAGCGTTATCACAATGTTATAATAAAGGACGACCTCTTACCTATGCTAAATTTTATATGACACTTAATTATAGTATAAGTTAGTAATTCAACAGATAGCATGGCGCTGGAACATTGTAGAGAGTTGTTCAATGGCTCATTTTGAAGGAAATTAATGTGGTTAAAATTATAATAAAGAACGACTTCTTCCCTATACTAAATTTTATACGCCACTTAATTATTACATTAAATCCGGGTTGCAGCGGTAGCTAGCAACCTAGTAAGAGACGATCACGTCCAATGTTAAGAAATATAAAACCAGTAGTTCCTAACAAAGGAGTAAGATCAAAACAAAAAGTACACCATTAGAACCGCCTTGTCCGAAACCCCTGTATAGGAAACTTTCTGTCCCTTGGCTTGAACAGCAAGGGAAATATATTGGCTTGAAAATCAAGAAAATTGACTGTGTATAGGAAACTTTCTGTCCCTTGGATTGAACAGCAAGGGAAATATATTGGCTTGAAAATCAAGAAAATTGACTTTAACCACGTTATTCTCCCCAAACGGGATATTTTTTTCTCTTTTCTTTTTTTCTTTTCCACAGATAGCTTGGCACTGGAACATCGTAGAGGGTTGTTCAATAGCTCATTTTAAAGTAAATTAATTGGGTTAAAAACCTTTTGTAACTAAAATAAATTATTTCTAAAAGAGAATAAATTTTTCCACCAAAAACTGCATTTTCGATGTCTTTTCACACTGCAGTCTTTCAAACATAATCGTATACCAGCGGTAAGATTTGAACCCACGCCTCCGAAGAGACTGGTGGCTAACACCAGTGCCTTGGACCACTCGACCAGGCTGCCTCTCATAAATAAATATATATGTGAATTTGGGTTGCAGCAGTAGCTAGCAACCTAGTAAGAGACGATCAGTCCAATGCTAAGAAATATAATAAAACTCCTAAAAATAGAGTCAGATCAAAACAAAAGTACATCATTAGAATTACCTTGTCTGAAACCCTACTAGATAAATAATGAATGTCATCATAGTTTTATATTAGAGCTATGACGTGAATAGAAAAACACGAAATTATATTATTGTTTCTGAAGACGTCATGAAATAATATCATTGCGCTATGACGTCATCATGAAATAAAATCATTACGCCGTGACGTCATAATTACTATATAAGAAGTGTCAGAACTGTAAATGTTCTCATTCATAATTACATAATGGTTTCAATCAAGCAAGCTGCACTCAAGTTAAAAAAAACAGTACTACACAAACAACAGAGATAGTATCTTGAAAAGAGAAAAGCCAAGGTATTCAACCGACCAGGCGTATCGAGAAGTAAAAATTGAGCAGGCTTGACAAAAGATCAAGGAACGTTATCACAATGTTATAATAAAGAACGACCTCTTACCTATGCTAAATTTTATACGCCACTTAATTATAGTATAGGTTAGTAATTCAACAGATAGCATGGCACTGGAACATTGTAGAGAGTTGTTCAATGGCTCATTTTGAAGGAAAATAATGGGGTTAAAATTATAATAAGGAACGACTTCTTCCCTATGCTAAATTTTATACGCCACTTAATTATTACATTAAATCCGGGTTGCAGCGGTAGCTAGCAACCTAGTAAGAGACGATCACGTCCAATGTTAAGAAATATAAAAACCCATAGTTCCTAACAAAGGAGTCAGATCAAAACAAAAAGTACACCATTAGAATCGCCTTGTCCGAAACCTCTGTATAGGAAACTTTCTGTCCCTTGGCTTGAACAGCAAGGGAAATATATTGGCTTGAAAATCAAGAAAATTGACTTTAACCACTTTATTCTCCCCAAACGGGATATTTTTTTTCTCTTTTCTTTTTTTTTTGTATCCAGAGATAGCTTGGCACTGGAACATCGTAGAGGGTTGTTCAATAGCACATTTTAAAGGAAATTTATAATAAAGAGCGACCTCTTGCCTTTGCTAAATTTTATAGACCACTTAACTATTGTATAGGTTAGTAAAGTTTACATAAAAGTAACTGGTGAATATCCGGGTTGCAGAGGTATTACATTAAGGAACGAACTGTTTCCTGTAGTAATTGAAGTAATAAAAGCAATCATTATATACATGATTATTTTAATATCCGGGTTGAAGCGGTAGCTAGCAGCCTAGTAAGTGACGATCACGCCCCATAGTAAAAGCTAAAATAACCCATAGCTCCTAAAAAGAGTGTCAGATCAAAACAAGAAGTATACTATTAGAACTGCCTTGTCCGAAACTCTATATAGGAAAACTTACAGTCCCTTGGCTTGAACAACCAGGAAAATATACTGGCTTGAAAATGAAGAAAAGTGGCTGAAGCCACGATATTCTGCACATATGGCATTTTTTTGGTCTCCGTTTTTTCCTCCTCAGCTAGCTAGACACTGGAAAATTTTAGAGAACTGTATAATGGCTTATTTTAAAGGAAATTGCTGCATCTAGTGTCTTTTGTAATTAAAAATAAAATGGGTTTTGATAATAATAGAAAGGTATCAAAAATTATACATGCTGACTGGAATCAAGCAGAAGCTAATATATTTGCAAACGATACTGCTTGTGGTGATACAACATTATTGTTACTGTAGAGTGACTCGAACTTCTATCTTCCTTGTCAGGAGGAGAGTCCACTAGCCAATGTGCTACAGCAACTGATAGTGCTAAAGTAATTATAGGTTTGATGATGTTTATAGTAAAGAATGACCTCTATCCCATGTTATAACTGAAATGGTCTATTGATCCGGGTTGCAGCGGTAGCTAGCAACCTAGTAAGAGACGATCATCCGGGTTGCAGCGGTAGCTAGCAACCTAGGAAGAGACGATCACGTCCAATATTAAGAAATATAAATATAAATAAAAAATTTTATATTTGTTTTTAAATCAGTTACTATTGGCTGAAGTTCGTTCTTTACTAGACATTTTTTAAAGGAAAATATATATTTTCTTACATAGTTTATTCTATAAAATAATAAGGGAGAAGAAAAAGTAATTTGCTCCAAAATCGTATGGGAAAATTTTCACACTTTTTTATTAAATCTTAGGCACCATATACTGAATGGTATATTTGTTTCAGCAGTTACCAAGGTCCTGTGGAGATGGACTTGTCATTCTGCTAAGAAGGTTTTACGTTCAAAACACTGGGGTAACGATCGAGTGAATAGCTCTTCATTTATATTGTCCCTAAACAATTTAATATTTTTTTCAATGAAATTAATTTAGGGAGAATTAATAAAAAAAATCATCTGATTTAATTTTAACATCTAAAAAAGAAAGTAATTTGCTATTAGGATCGGAATATTTGTCTTTTAATTTTGATCTGACTCTTTTTTTTAGTATAATAAAGATCGAACTCTTCCCTATACTAACTTGCATAGGCAACTTCACTATAGTGAAGATTACAGTATTTATATTATACATCATTATAAATTATAAAAGGTTCGAATGTTCGAAGATTATAGAGTTGAAATTACAATAAAGAACGGACTCTTGCCTATACAAACTTGTATAGTGGGACATAAGGATCGATCATAAATGGTGTTAGTCAAGAGGATCTCATGTAGTAGTTATTAAAATTCACTCTATAAAAAGGGTACAATATTATCATACCGACTTTGCCTTTAAGATTGAGGCCATTTGTTGAATAAAGCAACTTGTTCTCTTGAAAATTAATATCGTACTGCATCTTTCTTGGAATATTTACATTAAAGGACGATCATTGGAACAAAAATTATTGCATACATTGGACTTAGTTGGCTACTTGATCGTTTGAGGTTCGTCTCTTACTATTTCAAAGAAGAAAAAGCCATAGGCTTTTTTCTGTTTGTAATCCGGGTTGCAGTGGTAGCTAGAAACCTAGTAAGAGACGATCACGTCCAATGTTAAGAAACATAAGAACCCACAACTCCTAAGAAAAGAGTCCGATCAAAACAAAAAGTACACCCTTAGAACCGTCTTGTCCTAAACCCCTTTATAGAAAACTTTCTGTCATTTGGCTTGAACAGCAAGGGAAATATATTTGCTTGAAAATCAAGAAAAGTGGCAACTACTAAAGCATTCTGCCTAAACGATATTTTTTTCCTTCATTTTTCTCCACAGATATCTTAACTGGAACATCGTAAAGAGTGGTTCAATGGTTTATAGTAAAGAACAGCCTCTAGCCCATGCTAATGTTAATTGATCCAAGTTGCTGTTACATTAAAGGACGATCATTGAAATAACAAACCATTGCATACATTGGACTTAATTAGCTACTTGATTGTTTGAGGTTCGTCTCTTACTATTTCAAAGAAGAAAAAGCCGTAAGCTTTTTCCTGTTTGTAATCAGGTTTGATAATAATATATATTTAAATAGTCCGGGTTGCAGCGGTAGCTAGCAACCTAGTAAGAGACGATCACGTCCAATAATAAGAAATATAAAAACCCCTAACTCCTAAAAAAGAGTCAGGTCAAAACAAAAAGTGCACCATTAGAACCGCCTTGTCCGAAACCCTGTATAGGAAACTATCTGTCCCTTGGCTTGAACAGCAAGGGAAATATATTGGCTTGAAAATAAAGAAAAGTGGCAGCTACTACAACATTCTGCCTAAACGGGATATTTTTTTCTTTTCCACAGATAGCCTGGCACTGGAACATCGTAGAAAGTTGTTCAATGGCTCATTTTAAAGGAAATTAATTGGGTTAAAAATCTTTTGTAACTAAAATAAATTATTTCCAAGAGTTACAATAAAGAACGAACTCTTTACAATAAAGAACGAACTCTAACCTATAATACTTACTGAAAGGTATTTATGGGTGTTTATCCGGGTTGCAGCGGTAGCTAGCAACCTAGTAAGAGAAGATTCGGGTTGCAGCGGTAGCTAGCAACCTAGTAAGAGACGATCACCTCCAATGTTAAGAAATATAAAACCCCCCAACTCCTAAAAAAAGAGTCAGATCAAAACAAAAGTACACCATTAGAACCGCCTTGTCCGAAACCCCTATAAAGGAAACTTACCGCCCTTTGGCTTGAATAACAAAGAAAATATATAGGCTTCAAAATCAAGAAAATAGACTTTTACCACGTTATTCTCCACAAACGGGATATTTTTTCTTTCCGCTTGATATTTCTCCTCCGCTAGCTGGGCACTGGAAAATCATAGAGAGCTGTATAATAGCTCATTTTAAAGGAAATTGCAACATCTAGTCACTTTTGTATTTAAAAATAAAATACTTTTTAAAGTAGAATCAATTTTGTCAAAAAAATTGCATTTTTGATGTATTTTCATACTGCAGTCTTTTCAAAGATATTTGAATTTTGAAGCAATAAAACAGTTCATGGTAATGAACTCTAGAGTAATAATAGCTACTTGTCTCAATAGTAACCGAAACTCCTGGAACCAAAATTTTCTTTTTTGGCTTAATCGCTAAAATTATTATGTAAACTGCAAAAATATTTATGATGACTAATCAGTAATAGTAATTTTTTAATTTAAACAACAAAAATACATGAAAATTCTAAAATTAGTTTTGCTTTTTGTCTCCTGGAAGAAAAATTTTTTTCATCTCAGTTCAAATTTATTATTGTATCCTGGAACCAAACTTTTTTTGGTTTGTAACCCGTAAAGTACATATCTCCATATTATTGTCTCATAATTGCAATTATTTTAGTTTTCAGTCACATTTTTTAATATATATTTTATTTTTCAGTTTAGAATCGCTAAAGTTATTATGTAAACTGCAAAAATATTTATGATTTCTGTTTGAATAATTTTAATTTTTTCATTCCAACTAACAAAATACCTGAAAATTTAAAAATTAGTTTTATTTTTTGTTAGGTTATGGATACCTGATACGAGTTATAAGAAGTGTTAATTAGATGAAAATATTATTTCTTGTTTTGTAATATTACTATACTAAATTTTATACGCCACTTAATTATAGTATAGGTTAGTATTTCCAAAAATAGCTTGGCACTGGGATATCGTAGAGACTTGTTCAATGGCTCATTTTAAAGAAAATTAATGGGGTTAATAACCTTTGTAAAATTAAAACAAATTATTTTTAAAATAGAATCAGTTTTTTTACGAAAAACTGCATATTTCATATTAAAGATAGATCAATGATTACAGTAAAGAACGATCTCTCTCCCATACTAACTGATATATGGTGGTTCCAGGTGTAGTTACATAAAGGACAAATATAGCTCATCATAAATGGTGTTTGTCAATTATCCGGGTTGCAGCGGTAGCTAGCAACCTAGTCTGGGTTGCAGCGGTAGCTAGCAACCTAGTAAGAGACGATCACGTCCAATGTTACGAAATATAAAACCTCATAGTTCGTAAAAAAGGAGTCAGATCAAAACAAAAAGTACACCATTAGAACCGCCTTGTTCGAAACACATGTATTGGAAACTTTCAGTCCCTTGGCTTGAACAGCAAGGGAAATATATTGGCTTGAAAATCAAGAAAATTACATTAAAATACGATCATTGGAATAACACACCACTGCATACATTGGACTTAGATAGCTACTTGATTGCTTTAGGATCGTCTCTTACTATTTCAAAGAAGAAAAAGCCGTAGGCTTTTTCCTGTTTGTAATGATATAGCATAAAAAGAAACCCAAGTTGTAGCTGACGTCATTCTGGTTGTTATAGTAAAGAATTATAATAAAGATTCATTAAAAGATGATCATTGGAGTAATCCGGGTTGAAGCGGTAGCTAGCAACCTAGTAAGAGACGATCACGTCCATGCTAAGAAATATAAAAACCCTAACTCCTAAAAAAAGAGTCAGATCAAAACAAAAAGTATACCATTAGAACCGCCTTGTCCGAAATCCCTATAAAGGAAACTTACCATCCTTTGGCTTGAATAACAAAGAAAATATATTAGCTTGAAAATCAAGAAAATTGACTAACCACGTTATTCTCCACAAACGGGATATTTTTCTTTCTTCTTCTTTTCCACAGATAGCTTGGCACTGGAACATCGTAGAGAGTTGTTCAATGTCTCATTTTAAAGGAAATCTCTAGATCTAATGAATGCTATTTGTACTTAATTTTTTTTTAATTATTGTTATTTAGAACGAGTTTTATATTTTGTCTCCACACAAAATGAGTTTATTTTTGTCTTCATTTAATAGAATTCTCACTTGAGGATTTATATAATATTTATTTATAAGTATCGTACCATTTATCTCGCTGTTTTTGTTACACAGATTTGAAACAGCAAACAAATAGAGCTGTGTTATAATAAAGAACGAACATTTTACCGATTATCTACTAATAACCATATATGATGTAATAAGTGACATGAAGTAATATCTAAAACCTATTGTGTACTAATAACCATATATGAATTAATTACCGACGTGACGTAAAAATTGAAAAATTTTATTTTATTTTCGTTTTTAGTTCAGAATCGCTAAAGTTATAAACTGCAAAAATATTTATGGTGTCTGAACTATAGTTTTAATCTTTTAATTTAGACTAGAAAAATACCTGAAAATTTAAAATTTAGTTTAATTTTTTGTTAGGTTCTTGATACTTGATACGTGACATAAACATTCAACTAAATTTTCTAAATGAAAATGGCTTTAAAGAATCTTGTCGGACAAAAAATTATGAACGAAGTACTCAAAAGTAAACAGAATGGCACAGATTGGAGAGTTCTTGTTGTTGATCGGCTTTCAATGAGAATGGTGTTTGCCTGCTGTAAAATGCAGGAAATTGCCTCAGAAAGAATCAGAAAAGTTGAGGATATAAACAAAAGTAGGGAGCCATTGCGTCATTTGGAAGCGGTTTATCTTTTGACTCCTACAAACGATTCTATAAAACCTCTCATCGCCGATTTTGGATGTCCAGGGAGAACTCAGTACAAGGCTGCTCATGTATATTTTACTGAAGCCGGGTTGCAGCGGTAGCTAGCAACCTAGTAAGAGACGATCACCTCCAATGTCAAGAAATATAAAACCCCCAACTCCTAAAAAAAGAGTCAGATCAAAACAAAAAGTACACCATTAGAACCGCCTTGTCCGAATCCTCTATAAAGGAAACTTACCGCCCTTTGGCTTGAATAACAAAGAAAATATATTGGCTTGAAAATCAAGAAAATTGACTTTTACCACGTTATTCTCCACAAACGGGATATTTTTTTCTTTCCGCTTTTTTTTTCTGCTCAGCTAGCTGGGCACTGGAAAATCATAGAGAGCTGTATAATAGCTCATTTTAAAGGAAATTGCAACATCTAGTCACTTTTGTATTTAAAAATAAAATACTTTTTAAAGTAGAATCAATTTTGTCAAAAAAATTGCATTTTTGATGTATTTTCATACTGCAGTCTTTTCAAAGATATTTGAATTTTGAAGCAATAAAACAGTCCATGTAATGAACTCTATAGTAATAATAGCTACTTGTCTCAATAGTATCCGAAACTCCTGGAACCAAAATTTTCTTTTTTGGCTTAATCGCTAAAATTATTATGTAAACTGCAAAAATATTTATGATGCCTAATCAGTAATAGTAATTTTTTAATTTAAACAACAAAAATACATGAAAATTCTAAAATTAGTTTTGCTTTTTGTCTCCTGGAAGAAATTTTTTTTCATCTCAGTTCAAATTTATTATTGTATCCTGGAACCAAACTTTTTTGGTTTGTAACCCGTAAAGTACATATCTCCATATTATTGTCTCATAATTGCAATTATTTTAGTTTTCAGTCCAGAATCACTAAACTTATTATGTAAACTGCAAAAATATTTATGGTGTCTAACCAATAATACTAATTTTGTAATTCAAACAAGATAAATACCTGAAAATTTTAAAATTAGTTTTGTTTTATGCTAGGTTTTAGATACTGGACACGGGATTTTGTGTGCTTAATAATTTTAAACCTTGAAAAAATATGGTCTCACGCGAGTGGAAAAAAAGAAAGAATAACCAAAAACAATATCAAAATAGAACAATCCAAATTTCTACTAATAGAAAACTTTACTACACAAAAAATAAAGCTAACATCCTGAAATATCAGAAAAGTCTATTTAAAAGAGATAAAAATGCCACCAAACGCAATAAAGCTCGAGCACGCGTAAGGATTGCTACTAAGATGTCTTGTGATCCAGGATTTAAGAAAATGAAATATGACAGAGCAAAACAGAGGTATCTTACGGATCAGGGGTATCGAGAAGGGAAAATTGAGACAGCGAAACAAAAGAGCAAGGAACGGTATGATAACGATATAGATTACCGAAACAAACATAAGAAAAAAGTTGCTACCAGAATAATGGGTAGATACTGGGGTGACAAAAGCTATAATGAAAAAATTAAATTCTCTGCGAGGTTGTACCGAAGAACGCATAAGGACAAAGGGAAAAATTACATTCAGAAATACAAGAAGATGGCAAAAATGCAGGCTGATCTTTGTAAATGGAGAAACATTTTACGCATGTTTTATCGGGATCACGAAAAGTATTCGAAATTACAGATTAAAATTCTCTTTGAAAGAGCGGATGCTGTTGAAAAGTCAGCTAGAAATGCCTTGGCAAAGCTTCATAGCAATATCCAAAAGAAATGTTGTCAGTTTAACGAAAAGCTTCCAAGGTATGGATTGGCAACTGCGGAACAGTTTATAGATGCAATGGAAAATGTTCGACAACACAGTGAATATACGGAGGCGTACTTCTTAGAAAATTCGTATATTAATTTTGGAAGGAGCAATTGCAGTTTATGTAGCAGCAATAAAAATATATATACAAGCATACCTATCAACAGCGAAGGAAAAGCAATGTTTTTCAATTATGGCGAAAACGAGCCTGTTAGGGTTATTAGTAAATGTGTTTGTAAGACTAATGATTTAGAACAAAGCCCTGGAACACCGACTCAAGAAAAAAGCATTTCCAACTGTGTTTTAAACAGTTCGTTTAGTTCTACTGAATATTTGGCAAAAAATTCTCTGTGTAGTAGAACAAACTGTCCTGAAAATTAGAATAAGGACCGAAGTCTATCTCATAGTAACTGTTGCAGCAGGGAAAAGAAAAAGAGGTCTGTGGTGTATGTGACGTCATACGAGGTTAAATTTGATTTGAAATAAACCCGAACAGCTAAAGCAAAAAGCCTGAAAAATTTCCGAGGAAATGAAATCCGGGTTGCAGCGGTAGCTAGCAACAACCTAGTAAGAGACGATCACCTCCAATGTTAAGAAATATAAACCCCCCCACTCCTAAAAAAAGAGTCAGATCAAAACAAAAAGTACACCATTAGAACCGCCTTGTCCGAATCCTCTATAAAGGAAACTTACCGCCCTTTGGCTTGAATAACAAAGAAAATATATTGGCTTGAAAATCAAGAAAATAGACTTTTACCACGTTATTCTCCACAAACGGGATATTTTTTTCTTTCCGCTTTTTTTTCTGCTCAGCTAGCTGGGCACTGGAAAATCATAGAGAGTTGTATAATAGCTCATTTTAAAGGTAATTGCAACATCTAGTCACTTTTGTAATTAAAAATAAAATACTTTTTAAAGTAGAATCAATTTTGTCAAAAAAATTGCCTTTTTGATGTATTTTCATACTGCAGTCTTTTCAAAGATATTTGAATTTTGAAGCAATAAAACAGTTCATGGTAATGAACTCTATAGTAATAATAGCTACTTGTCTCAATAGTAACCGAAACTCCTGGAACCAAAATTTTCTTTTTTGGCTTAATCGCTAAAATTATTATGTAAACTGCAAAAATATTTATGATGCCTAATCAATAATAGTAATTTTTTAATTTAAACAACAAAAATACATGAAAATTCTAAAATTAGTTTTGCTTTTTGTCTCCTGGAAGAAAAATTTTACAATAAAGAACGACACCTAGCCCATGTTAACTGAAACATAAATAGGGATTATGTAATTCCCATCAGTATCATGGCTGTTCACATTAAAAGACGATCATTGGAATAACGATACCACTGCATACATTGGACCTAGTTAGCTACTTGATGGTGCTTGAGGCTCGTCTCGTTACTATTTCAAAGAACGAATATAGCTCATCAGGTTTTTTCCTGTTTGTCAATAATATAGCATGAAATTACATTAAAGGACGATCAATCTGAAGATCCGGGTTGCAGCGGTAGCTAGCAACCTAGTAAGAGACGATCACCTCCAATGTTAAGAAATATAATAACCCCCAACTCCTAAAAAAAGAGTCAGATCAAAACAAAAAGTACACCATTAGAACCACCTTGTCCGAATCCTCTATAAAGAAAACTTACCGCCCTTTGGCTTGAATAACAAAGAAAATATATTGGCTTGAAAATCAAGAAAATAGACTTTTACCACGATTATTCTGCACATAACGGGATATTTCTTCATTCTGCATTTTTTCATGACTCAGATAGCTGGGCACTGGAAAATCGTAGAGAGTTGTATAATAGCTCATGTTCAAAGGCAATTGCAACATCTAGTCACTGTTTGTAATGATATAGCAAATAAAATACTTTTCAAAGTTTTAGAATCAATTTTGTCAATAGAAATGTGCATTTTGTGATGTATTTTCAGTACTGCAGTCTTTTCATAGATATCCGGGTTGCAGCGGTAGCTAGCAACCTAGTAAGAGACGATCACGTCCAATGTTAAGAAATATAAAAACCCATAGTTCCTAACAAATATAATAAAGAACGACCTTTTACCTATACTAAATTTTATACACCACTTAATTATAGTATAGGTTAGTATATCCAGGTTGCAGCGGTAGCTAGCAACCTAGTAAGAGACGATCACCTCCAATGTTAAGAAATATAAAACCCCCCAACTCCTAAAAAAAGAGTCAGATCAAAACAAAAAGTACACCATTAGAACCGCCTTGTCCGAATCCTCTATAAAGGAAACTTACCGCCCTTTGGCTTGAATAACAAAGAAAATATATTGGCTTGAAAATCAAGAAAATAGACTTTTACCACGTTATTCTCCACAAACGGGATATTTTTTTTCTTTTCGCTTTTTTTTCCTGCTCAGCTAGCTGGGCACTGGAAAATCATAGAGAGTTGTATAATAGCTCATTTTAAAGGCAATTGCAACATCTAGTCACTTTTGTAATTAAAAATAAAATACTTTTTAAATTAGAATCAATTTTGTCAAAAAAATTGCATTTTTGATGTATTTTCATACTGCAGTCTTTTCAAAGTTACATAAAGGCTCGATCATCAAATTTAAGCTGAAACTAAGTAAAAGACAATTATGCCTCCGTATATTCACAGTGATGTATAAGATTTCCCCTTACATCTGTAAACTGCTCCACAGTTGCCAGGTCCATACCTTGGAAGCTTTTCAATAAACATGCAACATTTCTTTTGGATATTACTATAAAGTTTTGCGAAAGCATCTCTAGCTGACTTTTCAACAAAATCTATTCTTTCAGAGTTACAGTAAAGAACAATCTTTCACCCGTAGTAACTGATATATGTTGGTTCCAGGGGTAGTCCGGGTTGCAGCGGTAGCTAGCAACCTAGTAAGAGACGATCACCTCCAATGTTAAGTAATATAAAACCCCCCAACTCCTAAAAAAAAGTCAGATCAAAACAAAAAGTACACCATTAGAACCGCCTTGTTCGAAACCTCTATAAAGGAAACTTACCGCCCTTTGGCTTGAATAACAATTATAATAAAGAACGACCTCTTGCCTATACTAAATTTTATACGCCACTTAATTATAGTATAGGTTAGTAATTCAACAGATAGCTTGGCACTGGAACATCATAGAGAGTTGTTCAATGGCTCATTTTAAAGAAAATTAATGGGGTTATCCGGGATGCAGCGGTAGCTAGCAACCTAGTAAGAGACGATCACCTCCAATGTACAGAAATATAAACCCCCCAACTCCTAAAAAAGAGTCAGATCAAAACAAAAAGTACACCATTAGAACTGCCTTGTCCGAAACCTCTATAAAGGAAACTTACCGCCCTTTGGCTTGAATAACAAAGAAAATATATTGGCTTGAAAATCAAGCAAATTGACTTTTACCACGTTATTCTCCACAAACGGGATATTTTTTCTTTCCGCTTGATTTTTCTTCTCAGCTAGCTGGGCACTGGAAAATCATAGAGAGCTGTATAATATCTCATTTTAAAGGAAATTGCAACATCTAGTGCCTTTTGTAATTAAAAATAAAATACTTTTTAAAGTAGAATCAATTTTTTCAAAAAATTTGCATTTTTGATGTATTCTCATGCTGCAGTCTTTTTAAAGATATTTGAATTTTGAAGCAATCAAACAGTTCATGGTAATGAACTCTATAGTAATAATAGCTACTTGTCTCAATAGTAACTGAAACTCCTGGAACCAAAATTTTCTTTTTTGGCTCAATCGCTAAAATTATTATGTAAACTGCAAAAATATCTATGATTCCTAATCAGTAATAGTAATTTCTTAATTTAAACAACAAAAATACATGAAAAATTTATAATTAGTTTTACTTTTTGTCTCCTGGAAGAAAATTTTTTTCATCTCAGTTCAAAGTTATTATTGTATCCTGGAACCAAACTTTTTTTGGTTTGTAACCCGTAAAGTACGTATCTCCATATTTTTGTCTTATAATTGCAATTATTTTAGTTTTCAGTCCAGAATCGCTAAACTTATTATGTAAACTGCAAAAATATTTATGGTGTCTAACCAATATCCGGGTTGCAGCGGTAGCTAGCAACCTAGTAAGAGACGATCACGTCCAATGTTAAGAAATATAAAAACCCATAGTTCCTAACAGAGGAGTCAGATCAAAACAAAAAGTACACCATTAGAACCGCCTTGTCCGAAACCGCTGTATAGGAAACTTTCTGTCACTTGGCTTGAACAGCAAGGGAAATATATTGGCTTGAAAATCAAGAAAAGTGGCAGCTACTACATTATTCTGCCTAAACGGGATATTTTTTTCTTTTTTTTTCTTTTGTATCCAGAGATAGCTTGGCACTGGAACATCGTAGAGAGTTGTTCAATGGCTCATTTTAAAGGAAATTAATTGGGTTAAAACTCTATAGTAACTAAAATAAATTATTTCTAAAAGACAATAAATTTTTCCACCAAAAACTGCATTTTTGATGTCTTTTCACACTGCAGTCTTTCAAACATAATCGTATACCAGCGGTAAGACTTGAACCCACGCCTCCGAAGAGACTGGTGGTTAACACCAGTGCCTTAGAACACTCGGCCAGGCTGCCTCTCATAAATAAATATATATGTGAATTTTGGTTGCAGCAGTAGCTAGCAACCTACTAAGAGACGATCAGTCCAATGCTAAGAAATATAAAAACCCAAAACTCCTAAAAATAGAGTCAGATCAAAACAAAAGTACATCATTAGAAATACCTTGTCTGAAAGCCTACTAGATAAATAATGAACGTCATCATAGTTTTATATTAGAGCTATGAAGTGAATAGAAAAACACGAAATTATATTGTTGTTTCTGAAGACGTCATGAAATAATACCATTGCGCCATGACGTCATACTCCGTGACGTCATAATTAGTATATAAGGAAAGTCAAAACTGAAAATTCTCTCATTCTTGATTAGAATAATGGTTAGATCAAAGCAGGCTATACGCAAGTTGAAAAAAGAGTACTACACAAACAACAGAGATAGTAACTTGAAAAGAAAAAAGCAAAGGTATTGAACCGACCAGGTGTATCGAGAAGTAATAATTGAGAGAGCAAAAGAAAACAGCAAGATGTGTTATCACAATGATGAAGATTATAGACATGCAAAAATTGAGACAGCCAAACAAAAGATCAAGGAACGGTATGGTAATGATGAACATTACAGAGAAGCAAGAATTGAGCAGGCTAGACAAAAGATCAAGGAGCGTTATCACAATGATAAACTTTATAGAGAAGCAACAATTGAGCAGGCTAGACAAAAGAGCAGGGAACGGTATGATAATGATGAAGATTACCGAAACAAACATAAGAAAAAAGTTGCTACCAGAATAATGGGTAGATACTGGGGTGACAAAAGCTATAATGAAAAAATTAAATTCTCTGCGAGGTTGTACCGAAGATACAGTAAAGAACGATCTCTCATGCATAGTAACTGATATATGGTGGTTCCAGGGGTAGTTACTTGTATTATAAAGAACGACCTCTAACCCAAGTTAATTGATCCGGGTTGCTGTTACATTAAAGAACGATCATTGAAATAACAAACCATTGCATACATTAGACTTAGTTAGCTACTTGATTGTTTGAGGTTCGTCTCTTACTATTTCAAAGAAGAAACAGCCGTAGGCTTTTTCCTGTTTGTAATCAGGTTTGATAATAATATATATGATTACATAAAGGATCGATTTAGTCCGTGTTGCAGTGGTAGCTAGCAACTTAGTAAGAGACGATCACGTCCAATGTTATAAAATATATGCTTAGTCACATATTTGGAAATGCTACTTTTTAAGTGTTTTATCCGTCACAGGCTATGATGGTATAGGTAGGGGGAGGGTCTAAAAGAGGAGTATTATTGGGTGGAGTAAATACAAATGTAAACTGCCTGTTTACAGCATTTGTAGTTGGGTCAACTACTACATGTATTTCCCTTTAAGTTGTGTTGCAGAATGTCTACCAGGTTTACAGACTGATGAATAATTCCAAGAGCATTTTGGATTTGACTTGCTGCTATAGCCTCCTTATGCTGTTCAAATAGCTTTCTGGATAGATTTCTGACATGATTTTGTGCCTTGGTATGTTTTGTATAGTGATTCTTATCATATATATTCTGTTTATATAGTCTTTAATGCTTTTTCCTTTTTTATTTCTTGCTTTCTTTAATTCTTTGGTCATAAATGGTTGTGTTTTGGGTTTTTGAGCTCAATTTACTGCAGCAACTGAGACATCAAGCAGTACAATTCTCAGTGATAAAGGATCAATCATGCCCTGTCAACTCTTTTCTAATCAGGCAGTAATCTCTATACACATGTTTGGTAAAAGTTTATTTTTCTGGGTACAATCTAAGGGCAATCTAAGAGCATGATTTTCTCTTAAATGACAAAAATATAGCATGTTGTCCTTTAGACATCTTTGCTGGTTGTTTCTTATAAAGGATGCCTCTTTTTAATTTTAACTTGGTACTAGCCTAAACTTAGTACAAAATATAATAAAGAACCAACTTTTGCCTATACTAAATTGCATAGGCAACTTAACTATATCCGGGTTGCAGCGGTAGCTAGCAACCTAGTAAGAGACGATCACGTCCAATGTTCACATAAAGGATCGACATAGTTCATCATAAAAGGTGTCAGTCAAAAGGATCTCATGTAGTAGTTATTAATTGGGGTTGCAGTGGTAGCTAGCAACTTAGTAAGAGACGATCACGCCCCATAGTAAAAAAACTATTGTAACCCATAACTCCTGAAAAACGATTCAAAACAAAAAGAACACTATTAGAATCGCCGTGTCCAAATACATTTTCCGGGTTGCAGCGGTAGCTAGAAACCTAGTAAGAGACGATCACGTCCAATGTTAAGAAATATAAAAACCCATAGTTCCTAAAAAAAGGAGTCAGATCAAATTCAAAAGTACACCATTAGAACCGCCTTATCCGAAACCCCTGTATAGGAAACTTTCAATCCATTGGCTTGAACAGCAAGGGAAATGTATTGGCTTGAAAAACAAAAAAAGTGGCAGCTACTACAACATTCTGCCTAAACGGGATATTTTTTTTCTTTTTTTCTTTTCAAGAGATAGCTTTGCACTGGAACATCGTAGAGAGTTGTTCTATGGCTCATTTTAAAGGAAATTAATTGGGATAAAAACCTTTTGTTATTAAAATAAATTATTTCTAAAAGAGAATACATTTTTCCACCAAAAACTGCATTTTCGATGTTTATAATAAAGATCGAACTTTTCCCTATACTAACTTGCATAGGCAACTTCACTATAGTGAAGATTACAGTATTTATATTATACATCGTTTTAAATTATAAAAGGTTCAAATGTTCGAAGATTATAGAGTTAAAAATTTTCCCACACCGGGAATCGAACCCGAGCCTGTTAAGTGAAAGTTAACTATCCTAGCCACTAGACCATATGGAACCATAAAGAAGTATGATTTAAGAGCCATATGCATATTATCATTTCACCATACCAATTATAATAAGGCCAAAACAAAATCGTCGACTTGCAACCTTACTTATGACACATTAGTTAAATCTTCATCAGGCTTAAAAAATGTTTTGTTACAGTAAAGAACGATCTCTCTCCCATACTAACTGATATATGGTGGTTCCAGCTGTAGTTACATAAAGGACGAATATATCTCATCATAAATGGTGTTTGTCAATTATCCGGGTTGCAATACATAAAGGATCGATGTGGTCCATTACAAATTATAAAAGGTTTAGAGCTTCTAATGTTCGACGATTATACAGTTAAAACTTTTCTCATACTGGGAATCGAACCCGGGCCTGCTAGATGAAACCCAGCTATCTATCTGCTAGACCATATGGGACTATAAAACAGTATGATTTAAGAACCATTTGCTTATTATTATGTCATCATACCAAGTATAATAGGGCCAAAAAAAATCGTCGACTTGCAGCCTTACTTTTGACACATCAGTTAAATAATCATCAGACTTAAAAAATGTTTTGCTAGTATAAATTAATGAATTTAGTTGTATATGGTCTACGCTACCCATAAAATCACACGTCGAATTGCTAGAACCTAACAAAACCAAAACTAATTTTAAAGTTTTCAGGAATTTTTCTAGTTAGAATTTAAAATTACAGTAAAGAACGAACCTATGCAAAGGATCGATCATCGTTATCCGGGTTGCAGTCGTTATATAAATAAAAAATAAGATGCCTTCTAAGCCACTTATACGTAATTTGAAAAAACAGTACTGCACAAAAAACAGAGAGAGCATTTTGAAATGAGATCCGGGTTGCAGCGGTAGCTAGCAATCTAGTAAGAGACGATCACGTCCAATATTAAGAAATATAATCCGGGTTGCAGCGGTAGCTAGCAACCTAGTAAGAGACGATCACGTCCAATGTTAAGAAATATAAAAACCCATAGTTCCTAACAAAGGAATCAGATCAAAACAAAAAGTGCACCATTAGAACCGCCTTGTCCGAAACCCCTGTATAGGAAACTTTCTGTCCCTTGGCTTGAACAGCAAGGGAAATATATTGGCTTGAAAATCTAGAAAATTGACTTTAACCACGTTATTCTGCCCAAACGGGATATTTTTTTCTTTTTTTCTTTTTTTTTCTTTTCCACAGATAGATTGGCACTGGAACATCGTAGAGGGTTGTTCAATAGCTCATTTTAAAGGAAATTAATTGGGTCAAAAATCTATAGTAACTAAAATAAATTATTTTTAAAAGAGAATAAATTTTTCCACCAAAAACTGCATTTTTGATGTCTTTTCACACTGCAGTCTTTCAAACATAATCGTATACCAGCGGTAAGATTTGAACCCACGCCTCCGAAGAGACTGGTGGCTAACACCAGTGCCTTGGACCACTCGGCCAGGCTGCCTCTCATAAATAAATATATATATATGAATTTGGGTTGCAGCAGTAGCTAGCAACCTAGTAAGAGACGATCAGTCCAATGCTAAGAAATATAACAAAACTCCTAAAAATAGAGTAAGATCAAAACAAAAGTACATCAATAGAACTACCTTGTCTGAAACCCTACTAGATAAATAATGAATGTCGTCATTGTTTTATATTAGAGCTATGACGTGAATAGAAAAACACGAAATTATATTGTTGTTTCTGATGACGTCATGAAATAATATCATTGCGCCATGATGTCAATAAAATTATTACGCCGTGACGTCATAATTACTTCTTATGAACGAACAAGATGTAAATTCTCTCAATCTTGATTAGAATAATGGTTAGATCGAAGCAAGCTATACGCAATTTTAAAAAAACAGTACTACACAAACAACAGAGATAGTATCTTGAAAAGAGAAAACAAAGGTATTCAACCGACCAGGCGCATCGAGAAGCAAAAATTGAGAGAGCAAAACAAAGGTATTCAACCGACCAGGCGTATCGAGAAGTAATAATTGAGAGAGCAAAACAAAGGTATTCAACCGACCAGGCGTATCGAGAAGTAATAATTGAGAGAGCAAAACAAAACAGCAAGATGTGTTATCACAATGATGAAGATTATAGACATGCAAAAATTGAGACAGCCAAACAAAAGATCAAGGAACGGTATGGTAATGATGAAGATTACAGAGAAGCAACAATTGAGCAGGCTAGACAAAAGAGCAAGGAACAGTAGGATAATGATAAAGATTACCGAAACAAACATAAGAAAAAAGTTGCTACCAGAATAATGGGTAGATATTACAATAAAGAACGACACCTAGCCCATATTAACTTAAACATAAATAGGGATTATGTAATTTCCATCAGTATCATGACTGTAGAGATGGCTGAAACTTAGTCCGGGTTGCAGCGGCAGCTAGCAACCTAGTAAGATATATTGATTTCAAAGAAGAAAAAGCCGTAGGCTTTTTCCTGTTTTTAATATGGTTTATTTTGTTCATTATAGCAAATCCTATGTAGGGGTATCAGACAAGGCGGTTCTAAAAGTAAACGTTTTGTACCGTGAGTAATATGCAATATGTACTTAAAATATAAAAAACTTATTTCCTTCTAAAAATACTTCCGATATCCGGGTTGCAGCGGTAGCTAGCAACCTAGTAAGAGACAATCACGTCCAATGTTA
The DNA here is from genome assembly GCF_049724085.1 of Artemia sp. Qi Xiang Cuo. NCBI lineage: Eukaryota > Metazoa > Arthropoda > Branchiopoda > Anostraca > Artemiidae > Artemia > Artemia sp. Qi Xiang Cuo. The sequence continues at coordinate 17,236,724 of NC_142814.1, read as the reverse complement.
CATAAAGGACCGGTGTAGTCCATTATAAATGGTGTTTGTCAATACAGCTTTTTTTTACATAATTACTCATTTTTTTAAATGCAGTAATTTTCTTGGGTTTGAACAAAAATTTATTTGTTAACTGAAACTAGAATAATTCCTGAAAATTTTAAATAGAAAAAATTTATTTAACTGCAAACTGCAAAAATATTTATGATGTCTGTGCATTAATTTTTATTTTTAATTCAAACCAGAAAAATACCTGAAAATTTTAAGGTTAGTTTGGTTTTTCTTTCGCTTAAAGTGATCCGGGTTGCAGCGGTAGCTAGCAACCTAGTAAGAGACGATCACGTCCAATGTTAAGAAATAATAAAACCCATAACTCCTAAAAAAGGTAAGATCAAAACAAAAAGTACACAATTAGAACCACCTCTTCCGAAACCCCTATAAAGGAAACTTACCGCGCTTTGGCTTGAATAGCAAAGAAAATATATTGGCTTGAAAATCAAGAAAATTGACTTTAACCACGCTATTCTCCAGAAATGGCATATTTTTTCTTTCTTCTTTTCCACCAATAGCTTGGCACTAGAACATGGTAGATGAATTGTTCAGTGGCTCATTTTAAAGGAAATTTCTAGTACAAAAAAGTACACAATTAGAAATATAAAAACCCATAACTCCTAAAGAAAGTCAGATCAAAACAAAAAATGCACCATAAGAACCGCCTTGTCCGAAACCCCGGTTTAGAATAATTTCTGTACCTTGGCTTGAACAGCAAGGGAAATATATTGGCTTGAAAATCAAGAAAAGTGGTGGCTACTACAACATTCCGCCTAAACGGCATATTTTTTTCTTTCTTCTTTTCCACAGATAGCTTGGCCCTGGAATGTCGTAGAGAGTTGTTCAATGGCTCATTTTAATGGAAATTAATTGGGTTAAAAATATTTTGTAACTAAAATAAATTATTTCAAAAAGGGAATAAGTTTTCATTAAAAACTACTTTTTTGATGTATTTTCATACTGCAGTCTTTTCAAAGATATTTGATTTTGTACATAAATCATAATCGTATACCATTATGTCTACTAATAACCATTTTCCGGGTTGCAGCGGTTGCTATTAATCTAGTAAGAGGCGATCACGTCCAATGTTAAGAAAAAAGTACACCATTAGAACCGGATTGTCTGAAGCCCCTGTATAGGAAACTTTCTGTCCCTTGGGTTGAACAGCAAGGGAAATATATTGGCTTGAAAATCAAGAAAAGTGGTGGATACTACAACATTGTGCCTAAATCCGGGTTGCACCGGTAGCTAGCAACCTAGTAAGAGACGATCACGTCCAGTGTTAAGAAATAAAAAAAACCATAGTTCCTAAAAAAGGAGTTAGATCAAAACAAAAAGTACACCATTAGAACCGCCTTGTCCAAAACCCCTGTATAGGAAACTTTCTGTTTCTTGGCTTGAACAGCAAGGGAAATATATTGGTTTGAAAATCAAGAAAAGTGGCAGCTACTACAACATTCTGCCTAAACGGGATATTTTTTTTCTTTCTTTCTTTTGTTTCCAGAGATAGCTTGGCACTGGAACATCGTAGAAAGTTGTTCAATGGCTCATTTTAAAGGAAATTAATTGGGTTAAAAACCTTTTGTAACCTTTTCCCACTAAAAACTGTATTTTTGATGTCTTTCCATACTGCTGTCTTTTCAAAGACATTTGATTTTTGAAGCAATCAAACAGTTCATGGTAAGGTTGTATTTTAAACTTTATATTCCATAGATAGCTTAGCACTGGAACATCGTAGAGAGTTGTTCAATGGATCATTTTAAAGTAAATTAATAATATTCAAGGACTTATCCAAAGGGGTTAGTGGGTTTGAACCCCCCTCCCCCAAAATGTTTTTCAGATTCATAATAACGAATATAAAATGAATAAAACAAAATTGAACATAAAAAAATATACAAAAATGAATATGAACAACTTTTTTATGCGTTTTTGAAGTTTTTATTATAATAAAGAACGAATATTCTACCGATTGTCTACTAATAACCATATATGACGTAATAAGTCACATGACGTAATATCTAAAACCTATTGTGTACTAATAACCATATATGACTTAATGAGCGACGTGACGTAAAAATTTACAGTAAAGAACGATCTCTCATCCATAGTAACTGATAAATGGTGGTTCCAGGGGTGGTTACTTGAGGTTCGTCTCTTACTATTTCAAAGAAGAAAAAGCCGTAGGCTTTTTCCTGTTTGTAATGATATAGCATAAAAGGAAACCAAAGTTGTAATCCGGGTTGCAGCGGTAGCTAGCAACCTAGTAAGAGACGATCATGTCCAATGTTATTACATTAAAGAACGAACTATAGCCCATAGTTACTGGAATTCGGGTTGCAGCAGTAGATAGCAACCTAGTAAGAGACGATCACACCCCACAGTAAATACTAAAGTAACCCATAACTCCTGAAAAAAGATTCAGATCAAAACAAAAAGTAAACTATTAGAACCGCCTTGTCCAAAACTTCTATATAGCAAACTTTCCGTTCTTTGGCTTGAATAACAAAGAAAATATATTGGCTTGCAAATCAAGAAAATCCGGGTTGCAGCGGTAGCTAGCAACCTAGTAAGAGACGATCACGTCCAATGTTAAGAAATATAAAAACCCATAGTTCCTAAAAAAGGAGTCAGATCAAATTCAAAAGTACACCATTAGAACCGCCTTGTCCGAAACCCCTGTATAGTAAACTTTCTGTCCCTTGGCTTGAACAGCAAGGGAAATATATTGGCTTGAAAATCAAGAAAAGTGGCAGCTACTACAATATTCTGCCTAAACGGGATATTTTTTTTTCTTTTTTTCTTTTGTATCCAGAGATAGCTTGGCACTGGAACATCGTATAGAATTGTTCAATGGCTCATTTTAAAGGAAATTAATTGGGTTAAAAATCTATAGTAACTAAAATAAATTATTTCTAAAAGGGAATAAATTTTTCCACCAAAAACTGCATTTTTGATGTCTTTTCACACTGCAGTCTTTCAAACATAATCGTATACCAGCGGTAAGATTTGAACCCAAGCTCCGAAGAGACTGGTGGATAACACCAGTGCCTTAGACCACACGGCCAGGCTGCCTCTCATAATTTGGGTTGCAGCAGTAGCTAGAAACCTAGCAAGAGACGATCAGTCCAATGCTAAGAAATATAAAATCCGGGTTGCAGCGGTAGCTAGCAACCTAGTAAGAGACGATCACGTCCAATGTTAAGAAATATAAAAACCCATAGTTCTTAAAAAAGAGTCAGATCAAAACAAAAAGTACACCATTAGAACCGCCTTGTCCGAAACCCCTGCATAGTAAAATTTCTGTCCCTTGGCTTGAACAGCAAGGGAAATATATTGGCTTGAAAATCAAGAAAAGTGGCAGCTACTACAACATTCTGCCTAAACGGGATATTTTTTTCTTTTTTTTTCTTTTTTTTTCTTTTGTATCCAGAGATAGCTTGGCACTGGAACATCGTAGAGGGTTGTTCAATAGCTCATTTTAAAGGAAATTCATTGGGTTAAAAATCTATAGTAACTAAAATAAATTATTTCTAAAAGAGAATAAATTTTTCCACCAAAAACTTCATTTTGATGTCTTTTCACACTGCAGTCTTTCAAACATAATCGTATACCAGCGGTAAGAATTGAACCCACGCCTCTGAAGAGACTGGTGGCTAACACCAGTGCCTTGGACCACTCGGCCAGGCTGCCTCTCATAAATAAATATATATGTGAATTTGGGTTGCAGCAGTAGCTAGCAACCTAGTAAGAGACGATCAGTCCAATGCTAAGAAATATAAAAACCCAAAACTCCTAAAAATAGAGTCAGATCAAAACAAAAGTACATCATTAGAAATACCTTGTCTGAAACCCTACTAGATAAATAATGAACGTCATCATAGTTTTATATTAGAGTTATGACGTGAATAGAGTTACAGTAAAGAACGAACCTTAGCCCATAGTAGCAGAAATAAGAATATCTAGGTTGCAGCGGTAGCTAGCAACCTATTAATTACATGATCCGGGTTGCAGTGGTAGCTAGCAACCTAGTAAGAAACGCCAAATTAAAAGATGATCATTAGAATAACAAACCATTGTTTATATTGGACTTAGTTAGCTGCCTGATTCTTTGAGGTTCGTCTCTTACTATTCCAAAGAAGAAAAAGCCGTAGGCTTTTTCCTGTTTGTAATAATACATTAAAAGATAACCATAAGTGACGTAATAAGTGAATGCAATATTTATGCACGTTCTTTCAACAAGTATTGCATTAAACAACGAGCTATAACCTATAGTAATTATAGTAAAGATCCGGGTTGCAGCGGTAGCTAGCAGCCTAGTAAGAGACGATCATGTCCAATGTTAAGTAATATAAAAAACCATAGTTCCTAAAAAAGGAGTCAGATCAAAACAAAAAGTACACCAGTAGGAACGCTTTGTCCGAAACCCCTGTATAGGAAACTTTCTGTCCCTTGGCTTGAACAGCAAGGGAAATATATTGGCTTGAAAATCAGGAAAAGTGGCAGCTACTACAACATTCTGCCTAAACGGGATATTTTTTTCTTTCTTGTTTTCCAGAGATAGCTTTGCACTGGAACATCGTAGAAATCCGGGTTGCAGCGGTAGCTAGCAACCTAGTAAGAGACGATCACGTCAAATGTTAATAAATATAAAAACCAATAGTTCCTAAATAAGGAGTCAGATCAAATTCAAAAGTACACCATTTGAACCGCCTTGTCCGAAACCCCTGTATAGTAAACTTTCTGTCCCTTGGCTTGAACAGCAAGGGAAATATATTGGCTTGAAAATCAAGAAAAGTTATAATAATTACATTAAAGGACGAACTTTAGTCCATAGTAACTGGAATCCGGGTTGCGGTGGTAGCTAGCAACCTAGTAAGAGACGATCACGCCCCATAGTAAAAATGGAATAGTTACATTAAAATACGATCATTGGAATAAAGACCATTGCATACATTGGACTTAGATAGCTACTTGATTGTTTGAGGTTTGTCTCTTTCTATTTCAAAGAAGAAAAAGCCGTAGGCTTTTTTCCTGTTTGTAATCAAGGTTTATCCAGGTTGCAGCGGTAGCTAACAACCTAGTAGTACACTATTAGAACCGCCTTGTCTAAAACTTCTGTATAGCAAACTTACCGTCCTTTGGCTTGAATAACAAAGAAAATATATTGGCTTGAAAATCAAAAAAATTGACTTTAACCACGTTATTCTCCACAAACGGCATCTTTTTTTCTTTCTTCTTTTTCACAGATGGTTTGGCCCTGGAACATCGCAGAAAGTTGTTCAATGGCTCGTTTTAAAGGAAATCTCTAGATCTAGTGCCATTTGTACTTAATTTTGTTTTAAATAGAATCAATTTCTTACGAAAAACATAATTTTTTATGTACAATATTGATCAATGATGTCATAGTCGATGGATGTAGTTAGTACATAAAGGCTCGATCATCAAATAAAATAAAGCTGAAGCTAAGTAAAGGAAAATTATGCCTCCATAAAGCCACAGTGATGTCTAATATTTCCCATTTCATTCAAGCTATCTTTCAATTCAAGCTAGAAAAATACTTTAAAATTTTAAAATTAGTTTAGTTTTGGTTAGGTTCTAATTTCCCGACGTGGGATTTAATACTTATTTCCAGTCAAAAAAATAAAATTTTTTTATATATCTTATTTTTCAGTTTAGAATCTCTAAAGTTATTATGTAAACTGCAAAACATTTATGATATCTGAGCAATAATTTTAATCTTTTCATTCAAACTAACAAAATACCTAAAAATTTAAAAATTAGTTTTTTTGTTAGGTTATGGGTACTTGATACGAGACTTATAAAATTATAATAGGATAATTAAGATAGTAATAAGATGCCTTCTAAGCGAATTATACATAATTTAAAAAAACAGTACTACACAAAAAACAGAGATGGCATCTTGAAAAGAGAAAAGTAAAGGTATTGAACTGACCAGGCGTATCGAGATGCAAAAATTGATTGTGACAAACAGCGTTATTATAAAGAAGAAGTTTATACACATGCAAAAATTGAGACAGCCAAACAAAAGAGCAAGAAACGGTATGATAATGATAAAGATTACCGAAACAAACATAAGAAAAAAGTTGCTACCAGAATAATGGGTATATATTGGGGTAAAAAAAGCTATAATGAAAAAATTAAAACCTCTGCGAGGCTTTACCAAAGAACGCGTAAGGACAAAGTGAAAAATTACATTCAGAAGTCCAAAAAGATGGCAAAAATGCGTTCCTATCTTCGTAAATTGAGAAACATTTTACGGATGTTTCACCAGGATTACGAAAAGTATTCAAAATTACAGATTAAAATTCTCTTTGAAAGAGCGGATGCTGTTGAAAAGTTGGCTAAAAATGCTCTGGTAAAACTTATTTATAATAAAGATCGAACTCTTCCCTATACTAACTTGCATACGCAACTTCACTATAGTTAAGATTACAGTATTTATATTATACATCATTATAAATTATAAAAGGTTCAAATGTTCGAAGATTATAGAGTTTTCCCACACCGGGAATCGAACCCGAGCCTGTTAAGTGAAAGTTAACTATCCTAGCCACTAGACCATATGGAACCATAAAGAAGTATGATTTAAGAGCCATATGCATATTATTATTTCACCATACTAATTATAATAAGGCCAAAACAAAATCGTCGACTTGCAACCTTACTTTTGACACATTAGTTAAATCTTCATCAGGCTTAAAAACTGTTTTGCTAGTTTTACATGAAAGAACGAACCTTAGTCCATAGTAGCAGAAATAAGAATATCTAGGTTGCAGCGGTAGCTAGCAACCTATTACATAATCCGGGTTTAAGTGGTAGCTAGCAACCTAGTAAGAAACGCCAAATTAAAAATTTATCATTAGAAGAACAAACAATGTCTTATCTCATTCATAATTACATAATGGTTTCAATCAAGCAAGCTGCACGCAAGTTAAAAAAAACAGTACTACACAAAAAACAGAGACAGTATCTTGAAAAGAGAAAAGCAAAGGTATTCAACCGACCAGGCGCATCGAGAAGTAAAAATTTAGCAGGCTAGACAAAAGATCAAGGAGCGTTATCACAATGATAAAGATTACAGAGAAGCAAGAATTGAGCAGGCTAGACAAAAGAGCAAGATGTGTTGCAGCGGGTTGCAGCGGTAGCTAGCAACCTAGTAAGAGACGATCACGTCCAATGTTAAGAAATATAAAAACCCATAGTTCCTAACAAAGGAGTCAGATCAAAACAAAAAGTACACCATTAGAACCGCCTTGTCCGAAACCCCTGTATAGGAAACTTTCTGTCCCATGGCTTGAATAGCAAGGGAAATATATTGGCTTGAAAATCAAGAAAATTGACTTTAACCACGTTATTCTCCCCAAATGGGATATTTTTTTCTTTTTTTCTTTTTTTTTCTTTTCCACAGATAGCTTGGCACTGGAACATCGTAGAGGGTTGTTCAATAGCTCATTTTAAAGGAAATTAATTGGGTTAAAAATCTATAGTAACTAAAATAAATTATTTCTAAAAGAGACTAAATTTTTCCACCAAAAACTGCATTTTTGATGTCTTTTCACACTGCAGTCTTTCAAACATAATCGTATACCAGCGGTAAGATTTGAACCCACGCCTCCGAAGAGACTGGTGGCTAACACCAGTGCCTTGGACCACTCGGCCAGGCTTCCTCTCATAAATAAATATATATATGTGAATTTGGGTTGCAGCAGTAGCTAGCAACCTAGTAAGAGACGATCAGTCCAATGCTAAGAAATATAACAAAACTCCTAAAAATATAGTAAGATCAAAACAAAAGTACATCATTAGAACTACCTTGTCTGAAACCCTACTAGATAAATAATGAATGTCGTCATAGTTTTATATTAGAGCTATGACGTGAATAGAAAAACACGAAATTATATTGTTGTTTCTGATGACGTCATGAAATAATACCATTGCGCAATGACGTCAATAAAATCATTTCGCCGTGACGTCATAATTACTACTTAAGAACGACAAAGATGTAAATTCTCTCAGTCTTGATTAGAATAATGGTTAGATCGAAGCAAGCTATACGCAATTTGAAAAAACAGTACTACACAAACAACAGAGATAGTATCTTGAAAAGAGAAAAGCAAAGGTATTCAACCGACCAGGCGCATCGAGAAGTAAAAATTGAGAGAGCAAAACAAAGGTATTCAACTGACCAGGCGTATCGAGAAGTAATAATTGAGAGAGCAAAACAAAGGTATTCAACCGACCAGGCGTATCGAGAAGTAATAATTGAGAGAGCAAAACAAAACAGCAAGATGTGTTATCACAATGATGAAGATTATAGACATGCAAAAATTGAGACAGCCAAACAAAAGATCAAGGAACGGTATGGTAATGATGAAGATTACAGAGAAGCAACAATTGAGCAGGCTAAACAAAAGAGCAAGGAACGGTATGATAACGATAAAGATTACCGAAACAAACATAAGAAAAAAGTTGCTACCAGAATAATGGGTAGATACTGGGTACAGTAAAGAACGATCTCTCTCCCATACTAACTGATATATGGTGGTTCCAGGTGTAATTACTTAAAGGACGAATATATCTCATCATAAATGGTGTTTGTCAATTATCCGGGTTGCAGCGGTAGCTAGGAACCTAGTCTGGGTTGCAGCAGTAGCTAGCAGCCTAGTAAGAGACGATCAAGTTTAATGTTACAAAATATAAAAACTCATAGTTCCTAAAAAAGGAATCAGATCAAAACAAAAAGTACACCATTAGAACCACCTTGTCCAAAACCCCTGTATAGGAAACTTTCAGTCCCTTGGCTTGAACAGCAAAGGAATTATATTGGCTTGAAAGTCAAGAAAATTACATTAAAATACGATCATTGGAATAACACACCACTGCATACATTGGACTTAGATAGCTACTTGATTGCTTTAAGATCGTCTCTTACTATTTCAAAGAAGAAAAAGCCGTAGGGTTTTTCCTGTTTGTAATGATATGTAATAAAGAACGACCTGTTGCCAATACTAAATTTTAGAGACAACTTAAGTATAGTATACGTTAGTAAAGTTTTATAGTACGAACTTTTGGCCGATCCGGGTTGCAGCGGTAGCTAGTTACAGTAAAAAACGAACTTAAGCCCATAGTAAATAAAATAAGATTATAATTTATGACTCAAACAAGTAATTTGTTTGCTTTGGTCTAAAAATTAATATATAAGAAGCATCAGAACTGTAAATGTTCTCATTCATAATTAGATAATGGTTAGATCATTATAATAAAGATCGAACTCTTCCCTATACTAACTTGCATAGGCAACTTCACTATAGTTAAGATTAGAGTATTTATATTATGACATTGCAAAAGGTATGAGAAAAAAATTGCAAAACTCTGTAAACTGCAAAAATATTTAGAATGTTTGAGTAATCATATGCCAGCGGTGGGATTTGAACCCGCGCCTCCGAAAAGACTGGTGGCTAACACCAGCGCCTTTGACCACTCGGCCACGCTGCCTCTCATGTGAATCCGGGTTGCAGCAGTAGCTAGCAACCTAATAAGAGACGTTCAGTCGAATGCTAAGAAATATAAAAACCCAGAACTCCTAAAAAATAGAGTCAGATTAAAACAATAGTACATCAGTAGAGCCACCTTGTCTGAAACCCTACTAGATAAATAATGAATGTCGTCATATTTTTATTAGAGCTATGACGTGAATATAAAAACAAGACATTATTTTATAGTTATGAACGAACTTTAGCAAATTGATTGTAATTATTTCAATCTTGAACATAAGGAATTACGACAGAGACTTACATGGTATTATAATTAAGGTACAAGCTATAATAAGGTTCTACCAACACTTGAACTTGGATATTAGGATCTGAAGTCCTGAGTGCTAAATATTACACCAAGAAACCTTAATATAGCAAATTATTCTAACAGTAAGTTATGTTTTAAAAAGAAATTGCTTATACTCATAGCTAATGAAATTTGGTAAAAATGTTTTTGTATCAACGATTTCGAATAAGCTTCAAATTACATTAAAAGACGATCACTGAAATAACAAACCATTCCATACATTGGACTTAGTTAGCTACTTGATTGTTTGAGTTTCGTCTCTTACGATTTAAAAGAAGATTATAATAAAGAACGACCTCTTGCCTATACTAAATTTTATAGGCCACTTAACTATAGTATAGGTTAGTAAATCCGGGTTGCAGCGGTAGCTAGCAACCTAGTAAGAGACGATCACGTCCAATGTTAAGAAATATAAAAACCCATAGCTCCTAAAAAAGGAGTCAGATCAAAACAGAAAGTACACCATTAGAACCGCCTTGTCCGAAAACTCTGTATAGTAAACTTTCAGTCCCTTGGTTTGAACAGCAAGGGAAATATATTGGCTTGAAAATCAAGAAAAATGGCAGCTACTACAAGATTCTGCCTAAACGGGATATTTTTTTTCTTGTTTTCCAGAGATAGCTTGGCACTGGAACATCGTAGAAAGTTGTTCAATTGCTCATTTCAAAGGAAATTAATTGGGTTAAGTTACATAAAGGCTCGATCATCGAATTTAAGCTGAAACTTAGTAAAGGACAATTATGCCTCCATATATTCACAGTGATAAACAAGATTTTCCATTACATCTGTAAGCTGTTCCGCAGTTGCCGGTCCATACCTTCGAAGCTTTTCACTAAACATACAACATTTTTTTTGGATATTACTATGAAGTTTTGCGAAAGCATCTCTAGCTGATTATAATAAAGAACAACCTCTTGCCTATACTAAATTTTATACGCCACTTAATTATAGCTTAGGTTAGTAATTCTAATTATTTACAATATTATAGTCCGGGTTGGACTATATAGTCCGGATAGGACTATATAGGACTATTATAGTCCGGGTTGCAGCGGTAGCTAGCAACCTAGTAAGAGACGATCAAGGCCAATGTTGAGAAATATAAAAACCCATAGTTCCTAAAAAAGGAGTCAGATCAAACAAAAAGTACACCCATTAGAACCGCCTTGTCCGAAACCCCTGTATAGGAAACTTTATGTCCATTGGCTTCAACAGAAAGGGAAATATATTGGCTGGAAAATCGAGAAAAGTGGCAGCTACAACAACATTCTGCTTAAACGGGATATTTTGTTCTTTTTTTCCTGTTTCTTTCTGGTTTTCCACAGATAGCTTGGCACTGGAACGTCGTAGAGAGTTGTTCAATGGCTTGTTTTAAAGGAAATTAATTGGGTTAAAAATCTTTTGTAACAAAAATAAATTATTTATAAGAGAGAATAAATTGTTCAATTAAGAACTGCATTTTTGATGTCTTTTCATACTGCAGTCTTTTCAAAGATATTTGATTTTTCTACATAAATCATAATCGTATACCAGCGGTAAGATTTGAACCCACGCCTCCGAAGAGACTGGTGGCTAACACCAGCACCTTGGACCCCTCGGCCACGCTGCCTCTCATAACTATATATGTGAATCCGGGTGGCAGCAGTAGCTAGCAACCTAGTAAGAGACGATCAGTCCAATGCTAAGAAATATCAAAACCCAAAACTCCTAAAAATAGAGTCAGATCAAAAAAAGAGTACATCATTAGAACCACCTTGTCTGAAACCCTACTAGATCCGGGTTGCAGCGGTAGCTAGCAACCTAGTAAGAGACGATCACCTCCAATGTTAAGAAATATAAAACCCCCCAACTCCTAAAAAAAGAGTCAGATCAAAACAAAAAGTATATCATTAGAACCGCCTTGTCCGAATCCTCTATAAAGGAAACTTACCGCCCTTTGGCTTGAATAAAAAAGAAAATATATTGGCTTGAAAATCAAGAAAATAGACTTTTACCACGTTATTCTCCACAAACGGGATATTTTTTTCTTTCCGCTTGATTTTTCTCCTCAGCTACCTGGGCACTGGAAAATCATAGAGAGCTGTATAATAGCTCATTTTAAAGGAAATTGCAACATCTAGTCACTTTTTTATTTAAAAATGAAATACTTTTTAAAGTAGAATCAACTTTGTCAAAAAAATTGCATTTTTGATGTATTTTCATACTGCAGTCTTTTCAAAGATATTTGAATTTTGATTTACATTAAAAGACGATCACTGAAATGACAAACCATTCCATATTTTGGACTTAGTTAGCTACTTGATTGTTTGAGTTTCGTCTCTAACTATTTAAAAGAAGAAAAAGCCGTAGGCTTTTTCCTGTTTGTAATTATAGTTAAAAAACGAACTCAAGTCAAAAGAAACTGAACACTGTGGTTCATTCATATTATCTTCATTATTTTAGCTAGAATGTAAATAAACAAGTTTCTTTTTTAAATTTTAAATTGAAAAGATAGTGCTTTTAATTCAACATATAAAAAGTTCTCCCCGACGGGGAATCGAACCCCCTTCTCCCAGGTTACAAGTGGGCATACTTACAATTAGACTATCGAAGACTTATAAAAAAAAAGTTACATATAAGATATGATAATAATTGTTTAATCCGGGTTACATAAAGGCTCGATCATCGAATTTTTACATTAAAGAACGAACTTTAGTCCATAGTTTATATTCAAGGACGATCATTAGAAAAGCACACCCTTGCATATATTGGACTCTTCCCTATACTATTTATAACTATTTATATTTAATTATAATAAAGAACGACCTCATGCCTATACTAAATTTTATACGCCACTGAGTTATAGTATAGGTTAGTAATTCCACAGATAGCTTGGCACTAGATCCGGGTTGCAGCGGTAGCTAGCAACCTAGTAAGAGACGATCACGTCCAGTGTTAAGAAATATAAAAACCCATAGCTCCTAAGAAAGCAGTCAGATCAAAATAAAAAGTACACCATTTGAACCGCCTTGTCCGAAACCCCTGTATAGGAAACTCTCTGTCAATTGGCTTGACCAGCAAGGGAAATATATTGGCTTGAAAATCAAGAAAAATGACTTTAATCACGTTATTCTCCACAAACGGCATATTTTTTACTTTCTTTTTTTTTCTTTCTTTTCCACAGATAGCATGGCACTGGAACATCGTAGAGAGTTGTTCAATAGCTCATTTTAAAGGAAATTAATTGGGTTACAAATATTAAGTAACTAAAGTAATTTTTTTCTAAAATAGAATAAATTTTTTGCACCAAAAACCTGCATTTTTGATGACATTTCATGCTGCATTACATTAATAAACCATTGCATACATTGAACTTAGTTAGCTACTTGATTGTTTGAGCTTCGTCTCTGACTATTTCAAAGAAGAAAAAGCCGTAGGCTTTTTCCTGTTTGTATTTATTTTACATATAATAAAGAACGACCTATTGTCAATACTAAATTTTATAGGCCACTTAACTATAGTATAGGGTATTACAGTTATATTTAAATTACGTAAAGGACCGATATACTTCATCATAAATATAAGAAAAAAATTGCTTCACCGAAACAAACATAAGAAAAAAATTGCTACTAGAATAATAAGTAGATACTGGGGTGACAAAAGCTATAATGAAAAAATTTAATTTTCTGCTAGGTTGTACCGAAGAACGCATAAGGACAAATTTATAATAAAGATCGAACTCTTCCCTATACTAACTTGCATAGGCAACTTCACTATAGTTAAGATTACAGTATTTATATTATACATCATTCTAATTATAAAAGGTTCGAATGTTCGAAGATTATAGAGTTAAAAATTTTCCCACACCGGGAATTGAACCCGGGACTGTTAAGTGAAAGTTAACTATCCTAGCCACTAGACCATATGGGACCATAAAGAAGTATGATTTAAGATCCGGGTTGCAGCGGTAGCTAGCAACCTAGTAAGAGACGATCACCTCCAATGTTAAGAAATATAAAACCCCCCAACTCCTAAAAAAAGAGTCAGATCAAAACAAAAAGTACACCATTAGAACCGCCTTGTTCGAATCCTCTATAAAGGAAACTTACCGCCCTTTGGCTTGAATAACAAAGAAAATATATTGGCTTGAAAATCAAGAAAATTGACTTTAACCACGTTATTCTCCACAAACGGGATATTTTTTCTTTCCGCTTTTTTTTCCTGCTCAGGTAGCTGGGCACTGGAAAATCATAGAGGGTTGTATAATAGCTCATTTTAAAGGCAATTGCAACATCTAGTCACTTTTGTAATTAAAAATAAAATACTTTTTAAAGTAGAATCAATTTTGTCAAAAAAAATGCATTTTTGATGTATTTTCATACTGTAGTCTTTTCAAAGATATTTGAATTTTGAAGCAATAAAACAGTTCATGGTAATGAACTCTATAGTAATAATAGCTACTTGTCTCAATAGTAACCGAAACTCCTGGAACCAAAATTTTCTTTTTTGGCTTAATCGCTAAAATTATTATGTAAACTGCAAAAATATTTATGATGCCTAATCAGTAATAGTAATTTTTTAATTTAAACAACAAAAATACATGAAAATTCTAAAATTAGTTTTGCTTTTTGTCTCCTGGAAGAAAATTTTTTTCATCTCAGTTCAAATTTATTATTGTATCCTGGAACCAAACTTTTTTTGGTTTGTAACCCGTAAAGTACATATCTCCATATTATTGTCTCATAATTACAATTATTTTAGTTTTCAGTCCAGAATCGCTAAACTTATTATGTAAACTGCAAAAATATTTATGGTGTATAAACAATAATAATAATTTTGTAACTCAAACAAGATAAATACCTGAAAATTTTAAAATTAGTTTTGTTTAATGCTAGGTTTTAGATACTCGACACGGGATTTTGTGTACTTAATAATTTTAAACCTTGAAAAAATATGGTCTCACGCGAGTGGAAAAAAAGAAAGAATAACCAAAAACAATATCAAAATATAGCAATCCAAATTTCTACTAATAAAAAAGTTTACTACACAAAAAATAAAGCTAACATCCTGAAATATCAGAAAAGTTTATTTAAAAGAGATAATCCGGGTTGCAGCGGTAGCTAGCAACCTAGTAATAGACAATCACCTCCAATGTTAAGAAATATAAAACCCCCCAACTCCTAAAAAAAGAGTCAGATCAAAACAAAAAGTACACCATTAGAACCGCCTTGTCCGAATCCTCTATAAAGGAAACTTACCGCCCTTTGGCTTGAATAACAAAGAAAATATATTGGCTTGAAAATCAAGAAAATATCCAAAGAAGAAAAAGCCGTAGGCTTTTTCCAGTTTGTAATTTATTTTATAATAAAGAATGAACTTCAGGCTTTACTAACTGAATTACATTAATTACAATAAGGAACGAACTGAACCCATAGTAACTTAAGTGTTAAATCAAACAGTTCGTGGTCATAATAAAAAGTTGTGTAATGCATATTTTAAAGGAAACTGCGGTATATAAAAGCATTTTGTAATTAACAAAATTAATTATTATTAAACGACATTATAATAAAGAACGAATATTTTACCGATTTTTATAATAAAGAACGAACTCTTTCCTATACTAAATAAGCCTATACTAGTTAATGATATACTAATGATATGATTTTATTGATAGCTGAATTAAAAATTAAAGAAAATGATCCTGGGTGGCTTTGAACCACCAACCTTTCGGTTAAAGGCCGATCGTGCTTGCCACTTGGACTGCGACGTCACTAATGACACTTTTGTCACTAATGATATGATACACATGATACTTTTATCAATTGTCTTTTCATATTGCAGTCTTCTCAAAGATATTTCATTTATTAATCCGGGTTGGAGCAGAACCTAGCAACCTAGTAAGAGACAATCACGCCCCATATTTAAAACTAAAGTAACCAATAAATCCTGAAATTCCGGATTGCAGCGGTAGCTAGCAACCTAGTAAGAGACGATCATGTCCAATGTTAAGAAATATAGAAACCCATAACTCTTAAAAAAAAGTCAGATCAAAACAAAAAAAAACACCATTAGAACCGCCTTGTCCAAAACCCCTGTATAGGAAACTTTCTGTCCCTTGGCTTTAACAGCAAGGGAAATATATTGGCTTGAAAATCAAGAAAAGTGGCAGCTATTACAACATTCTGCCTAAACGGCATATTTTTTTTCTTGCTTTTCCACAGATAGCTTGGCACTGGAACATCGTAGAGAGTTGTTCAATGGCTCATTTTAAAGGAAATTAATTGGGTTAAAAATCTGTTTTAACTAAAATAAATTATTTCTAAAAGAAAATAAATTTTTCCACTGAAAACTGCATTTTTGGTGTCTTTCCACACTGCAGTCTTTTCAAAGATATTTGATTTTTGTACATAAATCATAATCGCATACCAGTGGTAAGCTTTGAACCCACGCCTCCGAAGAGACTGGTGGCTAACACCAGCGCTTTGGAGCACGCGGACACACTGCCTCTCTTATATATATATGTGAATCCGGATTGCAGCAGTAGCTAGCAACGTAGTAAGACACGATCAGTCCAATGCTAAGAAATATAAAAACCCATTACTCCTAAAAATAGAGTCAGATCAAAACAAAAGTACATCAAAACTACAAAAGAAAAGAACCACCTTGTCTGAAACCCTACTAGATAAATAATAAATCTCGTCATAGTTTTATTAGAGCTATGACATGGATAGAAAAACATACATTAAAAGACGGTCATTAGAAGAACAAACCAGTGCATACATTGGACTTATTCTTTGAGCAAGCTTATTCTTTGAGTTTTATAATAAAGAAAGATCTCTTGCCTATGCTAAATTTTATAGGCCACTTAACTATAGTATAGGTTAATAAAGTTTACATAAAGGATTATACTAAAGAACGAACTTTAGACTACATTAAAATTATCGGTAGATGCAACCTAGAAAAAGATGAACACGGCCAATAAAAACCAAATCATGGTTTCAGCAGTTGCTGAATACTGAGAAGCTTGTAGATATAGTTTTATAAAATGTAGTACTTCCTTTAGAGCTGAAGCGAAAATCTGATTGGTTAATCGAAAATAGAGTAATTTCTGAAAATTTTGAATGAATAATGTTGTATCATGGATCGCTTAAGCTATTATGTAAACTGCAAAAATATTTATGGTATATGAGCAACAATTTTAATTTTTTAATTAAAACTAAAAAAAGGCCTGAAAATTCTAAAATTAGTTTTAATTTTTAATATGTTCTTGCTACTCGACACGTGATGTTATAAGGAGTGTAAGAATACATAGCAAAAATAGACTATGGTCTCAAGAGATAAAGTAATTATTTGTAAAGCTAAAAAAATATGGCTCTTTAACAGTTAATAGGAGTCTTAAATTCGAAGACCTTTTCAATGAATCTATTGACCTTAATGGAAAACTTCTGGGAGAAAAATTGAAATGTAAAAACATCACATGTAACAGATCCGTCGATGTTGACGGATTTCAGGGTCAAAATGTTGATATTAATGGACAGATTCGGGGAAAAAACTGGAAGAACTCAATTCAAAATTATGTTGGCAAATGACTTCATTGCGATACTGATGGTTAGAGTCCTTTCTTTGCTTATCACATACTGTTAAAATTCTTTTTTATATGAACGTTTCTTGGTGCAATGGTTAGCACTTAGGAATTTGAATCCTGAATTCTGAGTTCAAATCTCAGAAGAGCTTCTTTATAACTTGTAGCTTGCTTATACAACCATTTAGGTTTCTGCAGTAAGTTCTTCTTTTGAAAATTAAATAAAGTTATTATGGCCTAGAGTTCGTTCTTTACATTATGATTTATTAAGGAATATAATGAAAATAATACTGTATATAAAGAATCTTTTTATTACTTCAGTTACTAGGGGCTAAACTTCCTTCCTTAATGAAATTAACATAAAATTATTGACAAACGCCATTTATGATGAACTATATCGGTCTTTTATGTATTCTAAAAGAGAATTTTAATCTGTAATTTTGAATACTTTTCGTGATCCCGATAAAACATGCGTAAAATGTTTCTCAATTTACAAAGATCAGCCTGCATTTTTGCCATCTTTTTGTATTTCTGAATGTAATTTTTCCCTTTGTCCTTATGCGTTCTTCGGTACAACCTCGCAGAGAATTTAATTTTTTCATTATAGCTTTTGTCACCCCAGTATCTACCCATTATTCTGGTAGCAACTTTTTCTTATGTTCGTTTCGATAATCTATATCGTTATCATACCGTTCCTTGCTCTTTTGTTTGGCTGTCTCAATTTTCCCTTCTCGATACCCCTGATCCGTAACAAACCTCTTTTTTGCTCTGTCATATTTCATTTTCTTAAATCCCGGATCACAAGACATCTTAGTAGCAATCCTTACGCGTTCTCGAGCTTCATTGCGTTCGGTGGCATTTTTATCTCTTTTAAATAAACTTTTCTGATATTTCAGGATGTTAGCTTTATTTTTTATGTAGTAAAGTTTTCTATTAGTAGAAATTTGGATTGCTCTATTTTGGTATTTTTTTTTGTTTATTCTTTCTTTTTTTCCACTCGCGTGAGACCATATTTTTTCAATGTTTAAAATTATTAAGTACACAAAATCCCGTGTCGAGTATCTAAACCCTAGCATAAAACAAAACTAATTTAAAAATTTTCAGGTATTTCTCTTGTTTGAATTACAAAATTAGTATTATTGGTTAGACACCATAAATATTTTTGCATTTTACATAATAAGTTTAGCGATTCTGGACTGAAAACTAAAATAATTGCAATTATGAGACAATAATATGGAGATATGTACTTTACGGGTTACAAACCAAAAAAAGTTTGGTTCCAGGATACAATAATAAATTTGAACTGAGATGAAAAAATTTTTTCTTCCAGGAGACAAAAAGCAAAACTAATTTTAGAATTTTCATGTATTTTTGTTGTTTAAATTAAAAAATTACTATTACAAATTAGGCATCATAAATATTTTTGCAGTTTACATAATAATTTTAGCGATTAAGCCAAAAAAGAAAATTTTGGTTCCAGGAGTTTCGGTTACTATTGAGACAAGTAGCTATTATTACTATAGAGTTCATTACCATAAACTGTTTTATTGCTTCAAAATTCAAATATCTTTGAAAAGACTGCAGTATGAAAATACATCAAAAATGCAATTTTTTTGACAGTCTTTTATGTATTCTAGGTCTCTTCAATGCAGTTACTTGCCCTAATCTGACGATCGTAAGACAAGGCATTACAA
This sequence comes from Artemia sp. Qi Xiang Cuo, assembly GCF_049724085.1. Classification (NCBI taxonomy): domain Eukaryota; kingdom Metazoa; phylum Arthropoda; class Branchiopoda; order Anostraca; family Artemiidae; genus Artemia; species Artemia sp. Qi Xiang Cuo. The sequence continues at coordinate 17,217,572 of NC_142814.1, read as the reverse complement.
ATCGAATCATTGCCATTTCAAAATTATTTAAACACTTTATACATTCCGGTGTACAGTCTATATGAAGCTTATTTAATACTGATCGGACATTCTCCTGACTTTTCAACATTTTCCCAGCACAGTAATCACAGACAGAGAATAAATTTATGAAACCCTCTTTCCAACCTGTAAATTGAATTAGTTGTTCTCTGTCATCTTTGGGTTTGTGCTGTTGTAGGTGTTCTAAAATCTTGGACATCATTACATCAAAAGCTTTCTTATTTGAAAGGGATCTTATACTCTTCAATTGGTATTTTGTCTTTATCTGCTCACAACTGTCAAAATGCATTGTGGGGTATACATCCCTGTTGTTAGCTACCTTATCAAGGCTCTCACCAAATAATTTTATTATTGTATTTTCATCCACAGAAACTCTAATATTGCTATCACCGTAAATGAAGTCTTGACTATTATTACGACAGAGTCTACTTGACACTTCTTCTATATAATGACTTAGTTCCTATTACGAGCCCTCGACTTTTAGTAGATTAATATGTTGTATAATCTTACATTTTGATACTGCCTTATATACGCTATTAATGAAACAGTTCAAGACAGGAAAATGTGGAGCTAGTGCCCTTAGAGAACTCAAATAGCTCTGACATCACTCATTTGGGCTACAGTATAACGAATACCCATGCTTTCTTGTGTCACTTTAATTGATTTCACAATAATCCAAGCCGCCAAGGTAGAAATTAACCACTTTGTCAGTTGAAAATTTTGATGCTATATTATTTTCAAGGATATCAAAAAGAAATTTACATAATTCAATATCCGTCGGATAGAGCTTGTTTCTTGAAATACTTTTTTCTTGAGTCGGTGTTCCAGGAATTTGTTCTATATCATTAGTCTTACAAACACATTTACTAATAACCCTAACAGGCTCATTTTCGCCATAATTGAAAAACATTGCTTTTCCTTCGCTGTTGATAGGTATGCTTGTATATATATTTTTATTGCTGCTACATAAACTGCAATTGCTCCTTCCAAAATTAATATACGAATTTTCTAAGAAATACGCCTCCGTATATTCACTGTGTTGTCGAACATTTTCCATTGCATCTATAAACTGTTCCGCAATTGCCAATCCATACCTTGGAAGCTTTTCGTTAAACTGACAACATTTCTTTTGAATATTGCTATGAAGCTTTGCCAAAGCATTTCTAGCCGACTTTTCAACAGCATCCGCTCTTTCAAAGAGAATTTTAATCTGTAATTTTGAATACTTTTCGTGATCCCGATAAAACATGGGTAAAATGTTTCTCAATTTACAAAGATCAGCCTGCATTTTTGCCATCTTTTTGTATTTCTGAATGTAATTTTTCCCTTTGTCCTTATGCGTTCTTCGGTACAACCTCGCAGAAAATTTAATTTTTTCATTATAGCTTTTGTCACCCCAGTATCTACCCATTATTCTGGTAGCAACTTTTTTCTTATGTTCGTTTCGATATTCTATATCGTTATCATACCGTTCCTTGCTCTTTTGTTTGGCTGTCTCAATTTTCCCTTCTCGATACCCCTGATCCGTAACAAACCTCTTTTTTGCTCTGTCATATTTCATTTTCTTAAATCCCGGATCACAAGACATCTTAGTAGCAATCCTTACGCGTTCTCGAGCTTCATTGCGTTCGGTGGCATTTTTATCTCTTTTAAATAAACTTTTCTGATATTTCAGGATGTTAGCTTTATTTTTTATGTAGTAAAGTTTTCTATTAGTAGAAATTTGGATTGCTCTATTTTGGTATTTTTTTTTGTTTATTCTTTCTTTTTTTCCACTCGCGTGAGACCATATTTTTTCAATGTTTAAAATTATTAAGTACACAAAATCCCGTGTCGAGTATCTAAACCCTAGCATAAAACAAAACTAATTTAAAAATTTTCAGGTATTTCTCTTGTTTGAATTACAAAATTAGTATTATTGGTTAGACACCATAAATATTTTTGCATTTTACATAATAAGTTTAGCGATTCTGGACTGAAAACTAAAATAATTGCAATTATGTGACAATAATATGGAGATATGTACTTTACGGGTTACAAACCAAAAAAGTTTGGTTCCAGGATACAATAATAAATTTGAACTGAGATGAAAAAATTTTTTCTTCCAGGAGACAAAAAGCAAAACTAATTTTAGAATTTTCATGTATTTTTGTTGTTTAAATTAAAAAATTACTATTACAAATTAGGCATCATAAATATTTTTGCAGTTTACATAATAATTTTAGCGATTAAGCCAAAAAAGAAAATTTTGGTTCCAGGAGTTTCGGTTACTATTGAGACAAGTAGCTATTATTACTATAGAGTTCATTACCATAAACTGTTTTATTGCTTCAAAATTCAAATATCTTTGAAAAGACTGCAGTATGAAAATACATCAAAAATGCAATTTTTTTGACAGAATTGATTCTACTTTAAAAAGTATTTTATTTTTAAATACAAAAGTGACTAGATGTTGCAATTTCCTTTAAAATGAGCTATTATACAGCTCTCTATGATTTTCCAGTGCCCAGCTAGCTGAGGAGAAAAATCAAGCGGAAAGTAAAAAATATCCCGTCTGTGGAGAATAACGTGGTAAAAGTCTATTTTCTTGATTTTCAAGCCAAAATATTTTCTTTGTTATTCAAGCCAAAGGGCGGTAAGTTTCCTTTATAGAGGATTCGGACAAGGCGGTTCTAATGGTGTACTTTTTGTTTTGATCTGACTCTTTTTTAGGAGTTGGGGGGTTTTATATTTCTTAACATTGGAGGTGATCGTCTCTTACTAGGTTGCTAGCTACCGCTGCAACCCGGATTTGATTGCTTCAAAATTCAAATATCTTTGAAAAGGCTGCAGTATGAAAATAAATCAAAAATGCAATTTTTTTGACAAAATTGATTCTACTTTAAAAAGTATTTTATTTTTAATTACAAAAGTGACTAGATGTTGCAATTTCCTGTAAAATAAGCTATTATACAGCTCTCTATGATTTTCCAGTGCCCAGCTAGTTGTAGAGGAAAATCAAGCGGAAAGAAAAAAATATCCCGTTTGTGGAGATTAACGTGGTTAAAGTCAATTTTCTTGATTTTCAAGCCAATATATTTTCTTTGTTATTCAAGCCAAAGAGTGATAAGTTTCCTTAATAGGGGTTTTGGACAAGGTGGTTCTAATGGTGTAATTTTGTTTTGATCTGACTCTTTTCTCAGGAGTTAAGGGTTTTTTTTTATTTCTTAACATTGGACGTGATCGTCTCTTACTAGGTTGCTAGCTACCGCTTCAACCCGGATCTTAGCATGGGACTGATCGTCTCTTACTAGGTTGCTAGCTACTGCTGCAACCCAAATTATGAGAGGCAGCCTGGCCGAGTGGTCCAAGACACTGGTGTTAGCCACCAGTCTCTTCGGAGGCGTGGGTTCAAATCTTACCGCTAGTATACGATTATGTTTGAAAGACTGCAGTGTGAAAAGACATCAAAAATGCAGTTTTTGGTGGAAAAATTTATTCTCTTTTAGAAATAATTTATTTTAGTTACTATAGATTTGTAACCCAATTAATTTCCTTTAAAATGAGCTATTGAACAACCCTCTACTATGTTCCAGTGCCAAGCTATCTGTGGAAAAGAAAAAAGAAAAAAAAAAGAAAAAATATCAGGTTTAGACAGAATGTTGTAGTAGCTGCCACTTTTCTTGATTTTCAAGCCAATATATTTCCCTTGCTGTTCAAGCCAAGGGACAAAAAGTTTCCTATACAGGGGTTTCGGACAAGGCGGTTCTAATGGTGTACTTTTGTTTTGATATGACTCCTCTGTTAGGAACTATGGGTTTTTATATTTCTTAACATTGGACGTGATCGTCTCTTACTAGGTTGCTAGCTACCGCTGCAACCCGGATTCCTCATTTTAAACCAAAATCATTTGACCGTACTAACACAAATCAGGTCGGTATACAAGCTTCTTTATTCGCTAGGGAGAGAACTTAGTATAGGCAAGAGGTCGTTCCTTATTATAACCTCTGTTAGGAGCTATGGGTTTTTATATTTCTTAACATTGGACGTGATCGTCTCTTACTAGGTTGCTAGCTACCGCTGCAACCCGGATTACTGGAAAACTGGAAAAGTTTTGCAGTTTTTTTCTCGTACATTTTGCTTTGTCATAACTTAAATGCTGTAATCTTAACTCTAGTTAAGTTGTCCCTGCAAGTTAGTATAGACAAGACTTCGTTCTTTATTATAATAAACATAAATTGAACTATTGACCATTAATAGTAACCTTGTTACAAACAGGAAAAAGCCTACGGCTTTTTCTTCTTTCAAATAGTAAGAGACGAACCTCAAAAAAACAAGTAGCTAATTAGTTCCAATGTAAACAATGGTTTGATATTCCAATGATAGCCTTTTAATATATTTTCAACGCATTGTAAACAGTAACCTTTGAATACTGTAAGCATCATCTATATAATGGTTCCTTATAACACTTCAGTTACTATGGACTGAAGATCGTTCTTTAATGTAGAATAATTAATAAGCATAATTTTAGTTCCTATGAGCTAGCGTTCGTTCTTTATTATAATGTTTTGATCTGAATATTTTTTCAGAAGTTATGAAAAAACTCCAGGTTACTTTAGTTTTTGCTATGGGGCGTAATCGTCTCTTACTAGGTTGCTGGCTACCGCTGCAACCCGGATGAAATCTATTCTTTGTCAGATGTGAAATTACAAACAGGAAAAAGCCTATGGCTTTTTCTTAATTGGAATAGTAAGAAACGACCTGGCTACAAACTATGATTATGACATCATTGATCAATCTTTAACATGAAATGTTCTTTACTGTAATGGTTTGTTCTTTACTAGGTTTCAGCCATCTCTACAGCCGTGATACGGATGGACATTACATAATCCCTATTTGTGTTTCAGTTAACATGGGCTAGGTGTCGTTCTTTATTGTATGACAAACGCCATTTATGATGAGCTATATTCGTCCTTTATGTAACTACACCTGGAACCACCATATATCAGTTAGTATGGGAGAGAGATCGTTCTTTACTGTAAATTATAAAATCCTACATAGGCCGATCAGTTGAGTCCACGTAAATAATAGATTAAGTCATAATTTGTATATAAATTAATTCATACCTGTGAGATGGGACGCTTGTAAACCACTTGGCTGGCTCACCAAGTTTTTTTCTGCTTTCGCAATTACGAATAATGCACTTGGTAACCATTTCTCAGTGATTGCCGATAACAGACTAATCCGCTAAGGCAGAAACAAGTGGGAGGAGCTTTTTGTTCGCACCGAGACCGAAGACCAAAAATTATCTGCGATAACCTTACTCTCTATAAACTGTGGTTTGAATGAAAAGATTAAAATTATTGCTCAGATATCATAAATATGCTTGCAGTTTACATAATAACTTTAGCGATTCTAAACTGAAAAATAAAATATATAAAAAATGGAATTTTTGGTCTGAAAATACATAGTCAATCCCACATCGGGTAGTTAGAACCCAACCAAAAATAAAACTAATTTTAACATTTGAAGGTATTTTTCTAGCTTGAATTGAAATATTCAAACTATTGCTCGGATAGCATGGATATTTTTGCAGTTTACACAAGCTGCAAAGAACGCACAGGCTGATCTTTGTAAATTGAGAAAAATTTTACGAATGTTTTACCGGGATTACGAAAAATATTCAAAATTAAAGATTAGAATTATCTCTGAAAGAATAGATTTTGTTGAAAAGTCAGCTAGAGATGCTTTCGCAAAACTTCATAGTAATATCCAAAAGAAATGTTGCATGTTTAGTGAAAAGCTTCCAAGGTATGGACCTGGCAACTGTGGAGCAGTTTACAGATGTAATGGGAAATCTTATACATCACTGTGAATATACGGAGGCATAATTGTCCTTTACTTAGTTTCAGCTTAAATTCGATGATCGAGCCTTTATGTAACTTTGAAAAGACTGCAGTATGAAAATACATCAAAAATGCAATTTTTTTGACAAAATTGATTCTACTTTAAAAAGTATTTTATTTTTAATTACAAAAGTGACTAGATGTTGCAATTGCCTTTAAAATGAGCTATTATACAACTCTCTATGGTTTTCCAGTGCCCAGCTAGCTGAGAAGGAAAAAAAAGTGGAAAGAAAAAAATATCCCGTTTGTGGAGAATAACGTGGTAAAAGTGTATTTTCTTGATTTTCAAGCCAATATATTTTCTTTGTTATTCAAGCCAAAGGGCGGTAAGTTTCCTTTATAGAGGATTTGGACAAGGCGGTTCTAATGGTGTACTTTTTGTTTTGATCTGACTCTTTTTTTAGGAGTTGGGGGGTTTTATATTTCTTAACATTGGAGGTGATCGTCTCTTACTAGGTTGCAAGCTACCGCTGCAACCCGGATTCCTATACAGGGGTTTCGGACAAGGCGGTTCTAATGGTGTACTTTTTGTTTTGATCTGACTCCTTTTTTAGGATATATGGGTTTTTATATTTCTTAACATTGGACGTGATCGTCTCTTACTAGGTTGCTAGCTACCGCTGCAGCCCGGATCTTACTAGGTTCCTAGCTACCGCTGCAACCCTGATACCGCTCTAATCCCGATTACAAACAGGAAAATATTACAAACAGGAAAAAGCCTACGGCTTTTTCTTCTTTGAAATAGTAAGAGACGAACCTCAAACGATCAAGTAGCTAAGTAAGTCCTATGCATGCAATAACTTTTTATTCCAATGATCGCCTTTTAATGTAACACATCAGTTTTTATGGGAGGGAGATCGTTCTTTAGTGTAATCAAGACGAAACTTAGTATGTATGCTAAGAAGCCTTGATTTAAAATATTCTGCATTCCTAATCCAAAAAGGTCTTTCCTTGTCACGCAAGCCATATTTGCCTTTCGGGAAAAGATTTGGAAACACTTTTAGGTCAAGTTCTTCCTGAAATAAGTCTTTGCTTTTACCTTTTAGTTTCTTGATTTGAAATTGGTCGGTACCAAGATCTTTCATCTGCTTAAAATCTTCAATGAAGTCTTTTGGAACCGCTGAATTGAGAGGCTGGACAGAAAAATGTTCAACCAATGTAGATTTTGCACTTTCTGTCAGTTTCTGAAGGATTGCAGCTTCGGGTATTTAAGGTAAATTATCAACACCAACCGCTTTTTCAGCAAGACGTGCTTCAAGTATTTTATTTAAATCTTCTAGGGTGTATGCATGTATTGTTTTATAGAGACTGTTGTTCTCTCTTAACCACAACAGTGCTTCATGGACTTTTCTCAGATCTATTAGTGCAGTCCAAACATTCTTGTTGTAAGTAGGCTGACCATTGACAATGACTACAAAACTATCAATGTTAAGAAGTTTTTCAGGCTGAATATCTGCATTTGCTTGCACATCAACAGGTAGATATACTATTCTCCCCTTAAGAGCGTCAACAAGTTCTGTTCTAGGTCTCTTCAATGCAGTTAGTTGCCCTAATCTGACGATCGTAAGACAAGGCATTATAAATCGAATCATTGCCATTTCAAAATTATTGAAACACTTTATACATTCCGGTGTACAGTCTATATGAAGGCTATTTAATACTGATCGGACATTCTCCTGACTTTTCAACATTTTCCCAGCACAGTAATCACAGACAAAGAATGAAACTATGACATCCTCTTTCCAACCTGTACATTGAATTAGTTGTTCTCTGTCTCCTTTGGGTATGTCCTGTTGTAGGTGTTCTAAAATCGTGGCCATCATTACATCAAAACCTTTCTTATTTGAAAGGGATCTTAGACTCTTCAATTGGTATTTTGTCTTTATCTGCTCGCAACTGTCACAATGCATTGAGGGGTATACATCCCTGATGTTAGCTGCCTTATCAAGGCTCTCACCAAATAATTTTATTATTGTATTTTCATCCACAGAAACTCTAATATTGCTATCACCGTAAATGAAGTCTTGACTATTATTACGACAGAGTCTACTTGACACTTCTTCTATGTAATGACTTAGTTCCTTGTACGAGCCCGCGACTTTTATTAGATTAATATGTTGATAATCTTACATTTTGATACTGCCTTATATACGCTAATAATGAAACAGTTCAAGACAGGAAAATGTGGAGCTAGTGCCCTTAGAGAACGCAAATAGCTCTGACATCCCTCATTTGGGCTACAGTATAACGAATGCCCATGCTTTCTTGTGTCCCTGTAATTGATTTCACAATAATCCAAGCCGCCAAGGTAGAAATTAACCACTTTGTCAGTTGAAAATTTTAATGCTATATTATTTTCAAGGATATCAAAAAGAATTTGACATAATTCAATATCCGTCGGACAGAGCTTGCAGATATCAGGATGACATTGCCAAGTAACCTGCTGCCCAATTTTTGGTTTTGAATGTTCACTCAGATTGTTATAGGTGACTTCAGCCATCATAATTTCCTTGTCAGATCTAGTTTTAGAGCATTTTTCAATAGTTGTCTCGTACTTTTCAGGACAGTTTGTTCTACTACACAGAGAATTTTTTGCCAAATATTCAGTAGAACTAAACGAACTGTTTAAAACACAGTTAGAAATGCTTTTTTCTTGAGTCGGTGTTCCAGGAATTTGTTCTAAATCATTAGTCTTACAAACACATTTACTAATAACCCTAACAGGCTCGTTTTCGCCATAATTGAAAAACATTGCTTTTCCTTCGCTGTTGATAGGTATGCTTGTATATATATTTTTATTGCTGCTACATAGACTGCAATTACTCCTTCCAAAATTAATATACGAATTTTCTAAGAAGTACGCCTCCGTATATTCACTGTGTTGTCAAACATTTTCCATTGCATCTATAAACTGTTCCGCAGTTGCCAATCCATACCTTGGAAGCTTTTCGTTAAACTGACAACATTTCTTTTGGATATTACTATAAGCTTTGCCAAAGAATTTCTAGTCGACTTTTCAACAGCATCCGCTCTTTCAAAGAAAATTTTAGTCTGTAATTTTGAATACTTTTCGTGATCCCGATAAAACATGCGTAAAATGTTACTCAATTTACAAAGATCAGCCTGCATTTTTGCCATCTTCTTGTATTTCTGAATGTAATTTTTCCCTTTGTCCTTATGCGTTCTTCGGTACAACCTCGCAGAGAATTTAATTTTTTCATTATAGCTTTTGTCACCCCAGTATCTACCCATTATTCTGGTAACAACTTTTTTCTTATGTTTGTTTCGGTAATCTTCATCATTATCATACTGTTCCTTGCTCTTTTGTTTGGCTGTATCAATTTTCACATGTCTATAATCTTCATCATTGTGATAACACATCTTGCTGTTTTGTTTTGCTCTCTCAATTATTACTTCTCGATACGCCTTGTCAGTTGAATACCTTTGCTTTTTTCTTTCCAAGATGTTGTCTCTGTTTTTTGTATAGTACTGTTTCTTTAAATTACGTATAATAACTCGCTTAGAAGGCATCTTATTACAAAACAAGAAAGAATATTTTCATCTAATTAACACTTCTTATAACTCGTATCAGGTATCCATAACCTAACAAAAAATAAAACTAATTTTTAAATTTTCAGGTATTTTGTTAGTTTGAATGAAAAAATTTAAATTATTGCTCAGATATCATAAATATTTTTGCAGTTTACATAATAACTTTAGCGATTCTAAACTGAAAAAAAAAATATATATTAAAAAATGTAATTTTTTGATCTGAAAATACATAGTTAATCCCACATTGGGTAGTTAGAACCTAACCAAAAATAAAACTAATTTTAACATTTTAAGGTATTTTTCCAGCTTGTATTGAAATATTCAAACTATTGCTCGGATACCATGGATATTTTTGCAGTTTACACAAGCTGCAAAGAACGCACAGGCTGATCTTTGTAAACTGAGAAAAATTTTACGAATGTTTTACCGGGATTACGAAAAATATTCAAAATTAAAGATTAGAATTATCTCTGAAAGAATAGATTTTGTTGAAAAGTCAGCTAGAGATGCTTTCGCAAAACTTCATAGTAATATCCAAAGAAATGTTGCATGTTTAGTGAAAAGCTTCCAAGGTATGGACCGGCAACTGTGGAACAGTTTACGGATGTAATGGGAAATCTTATACATCACTGTGAATATATGGAGGCATAATTGTCCTTTACTTAGTTTCAGCTTAAATTCGATGATCGAGCCTTTATGTACTACATCCAACGACTATGACGTCATTGATCAATATTGTATATACAAATTTAGGTTTTTCGTGAAAAATAATTAATAAAAAAAATTAAGTGCAAAAGGCGCTAGATCTAGAGATTTCCTTTAAAATGAGCCTTTGAACAACTCTCTACGATGTTCCAGTGCCAAGCTATCTCTGGAAACAAAAGAAAGAAAAAAATATCCCGTTTGTGCAGAATAACGTGGTTAAAGTCAATTTTCCTGATTTTCAAGCCAATATATTTTCTTTGTTATTCAAGCCAAAGGGTGGTAAGTTTCCTTTATAGGGGTTTCGGACGAGGCGGTTCTAATGGTGTACTTTTTGTTTTGATCTGACTATTTTTTTTAGGAGTTAGGGGTTTTTATATTTCTTAACATTGGACGTGATCGTCTCTTACTAGGTTTCTAGCTACCGCTACAACCCGGATATAGTTAAGTTGCCTATGCAATTTAGTATAGGCAAAAGTTGGTTCTTTATTAAAAATTTATGATGAACTCTATCGGTCCCTTATGTAAGTTGCTAGCTACCACTGCAACCCGGATAATAAACTGATTACAAACAGGAAAAATTCTACGGCTTTTTCTTCTTTCAAATAGTAAGAGACGAACCTTAAACAATCAAGTAGCTAACTTATTTCAATGTATGCAACTGTTTGTTATTTTAATGATCGTCTTTTAATGTAAAACTATATAATCCATATCTGTGTTTCAGTTAACATGGGCTAGGTGTTCTTCTTTATTGTAATTCGTTCTTTATAATATTTAATGTAACATATCAGTTACTATGGGAGAGAGATCGTTCTTTACTGTAATTTTGCATGTCTATAAACTTCATCATTATAATAATGCTGTTTGTCACTATTAATTTTCTTTATCTCGATACGCCTTGTTGGTTGAATACCTTTGCTTTTCTCTTTTCAAGATGCTATCTCTGTTTTTTGTGCAGTAATGTTTTTTTTAATTACGTATAGCATGCTTAGAAGAGCTCTTATTACTATACAGGAATTTCGGACAAGGCGGTTCTAATGGTGTAATGGTGTACTTTTTATTCCAATGATAGTCTTTTATATCAGTTACTATGGGAGAGAGATCGTTCTTTACTGTAAGGTTCAAATCCACTGAACCCTCTGAATGCATCCTTGAATGTTATCAATTTTCTTGATTTTCAAGCCAATGTATTTTCTTTGTTATTCAAGCCAAAGGGCAGTAAATTTCCTTTAAAGGGGTATCGGACAAGACGGTTCTAATGGTGTAATTTTTGTTTTGATCTGACTCTTTTTTTAGGTGTTAGGGGGTTTCATATTTCTTAACGTTTAACGTGATCGTCTCTTACTAGGTTGCTAGCTACCGCTACAACCCAGATTAATGTAAAAAATTTTTAAAATTAGTTTAGTGTTTTGTTAGGGTTTTGGTTAAGCAAAGAGACTCCGAGTTATAGCTACCACTGCAACCCGGATACCGCTACAATCTGGATAGCTTGTAGCTACCCCTGGAACCACCGTATATCAGTTACTAGGGGCGAGAGATCGTTCTTTTCTGTAAAAGTTTCCTATACAGGGGTTTCGGACAAGGCGGTTCTAATGGTGTACTTTTTGTTTTGATCTGACTCCTTTTTTTAGGAACTATGGGTTTTTATATTTCTTAACATTGGACGTGATCGTCTCTTACTAGGTTGCTAGCTACCGCTGCAACCCGGAAAAACAAGCAAAACATTTTTTAAGTCTGATGAAGATTTAACTAATGTGTCAAAAGTAAGGTTGCAAGTCGACGATTTTGTGTTGGCCTTATTATACAAGTATGGTGAAATAATAATATGCATATGGCTCTTAAATCATACTTCTTTATGGTCCCATATGGTCTAGTGGCTAGGATAGTTAACTTTCACCTAACAGGCTCGGGTTCGATTCCCGGTGTGGGAAAATTTTTAACTCTATAATCTTCGAACATTTGAACCTTTTATAATTTATAATGATGTATAATATAAGTACTGTAATCTTAACTATAGTGAAGTTGCCTATGCAAGTTAGTATAGGGAAGAGTTTGATCTTTATTAAAGCTACCGCTGCAACCCGGACTACCCCTGGAACCACCATATATCAGTTACTACGGGTGAAAGATCGTTCTTTACTGTAATACTTTATTATGAAATAAATTACAAACAGGAAAAAGCCTACGGCTTTTTCTTCTTTGGAATAGTAAGAGACGATCCTCAAATAATCAGGCAGCTAACTAGGATTATAATTTGTTATTTAACATAAACTTCATTAATCGGATATTTTAATATATCCTATATGGTCTAGATGTTGGGATAGCTCTCACCCAGTAGGCTTGAGTTCAATTTCTGTTTGGGAAATTTTTACTTATGATGATTTCTTAAGGAACATAATTAAAATTTCTTAATGTAATAAAAATAATTTGTTTTAATTACAAAAAGTTTTTAATCCCATTAATTTCCTTTAAAATGAGCCATTGAACAACTCTCTACGATTTTCCAGTGCCATGCTATCTGTTGAAGTACTAACCTATACTATAATTAAGTGGCGTATAAAATTTAGTATAGGCAAGAGGTCGTTCTTTATTATATATAATCTAATGATGTACTTTTGTTTTGATCTGACTCTATTTTTAGGAGTTTTGGGTTTTTATATTTCTTAGCATTGGACTGATCGTCTATTACTAGGTTGCTAGCTACTGCTGCAACCCAAATTCACATATATATTTATTTATGAGAGGCAGCCTGGCCGAGTGGTCCAAGGCACTGGTGTTAGCCACCAGTCTCTTCAGAGGCGTGGGTTCAATTCTTACCGCTGGTATATGATTATGTTTGAAAGACTGCAGTGTGAAAAGACATCAAAATGCAGTTTTTGGTGGAAAAATTTATTCTCTTTTGGAAATAATTTATTTTAGTTACTATAGATTTTTAACCCAATTAATTTCCTTTAAAATGAGCTATTGAACAACCCTCTACGATGTTCCAGTGCCAAGCTATCTCTGGATACAAAAAAAGAAAAAAAAAGAAAAAAAAGAAAAAAATATCCCGTTTAGGCAGAATGTTGTAGTAGCTGCCACTTTTCTTGATTTTCAAGCCAATATATTTCCCTTGCTGTTCAAGCCAAGGGACAGAAATTTTACTATGCAGGGGTTTCGGACAAGGCGGTTCTAATGGTGTACTTTTTGTTTTGATCTGACTCTTTTTTTTAAGAACTATGGGTTTTTATATTTCTTAACATTGGTCGTGATCGTCTCTTACTAGGTTGCTAGCTACCGCTGCAACCCGGATTATGAAATAAATTACAAACAGGAAAAAGCCTACGGCTTTTTCTTCTTTGGAATAGTAAGAGACGATCCTCAAATAATCAGGCAGCTAACTAGGATTATAATTTGTTCTTTAACATAAACTTCATTAATCAGATATTTTAATATATCCTATATGGTCTAGAGGTTGGGATAGCTCTCACCCAGTAGGCTTGAGTTCAATTTCTGTTTGGGAAATTTTTATTTATGATGATTTCTTAAGGAACATAATTAAAATTTCTTAATGTAATAAAAATAATTTGTATACTAACCTATACTATAATTAAGTGGCGTATAAAATTTAGTATAGGCAAGAGGTCGTTCTTTATTATAACAACCCGGATATCATAAAACAATTAATTAGCTTTTTACACATATCTCATATGGTCTAGTGGTTTAGGATAGTTGGCTTTCAACCAATTGGCTTGGGTTCAAATCCCGGTGTGGGAATTATTTTTAAAACAAAATCAGGTGAAATTAATTAGCTAATTTGACAAGACATAGGTAACTAAGGGCAAGAGTTCGTTCTTTACTATAAAACAGGCTCGGGTTCGATTCCCGGTGTGGGAAAATTTTTAACTCTATAATCTTCGAATATTTGAACCTTTTATAATTTATAATGATGTATAATATAAATACTGTAATCTTAACTATATTAACTATAGTGAAGTTGCGTATGCAAGTTAGTATAGGGAAGAGTTCGATCTTTATTATAGTTATGTATTCATGAATGAGACCATTTACAGTTTTGACGTTTCTTATATAGTAATTATGACGTCACTGCATCAAAAATACAGTTTTTATTGGAAAAATTTATTCTCTGTTAGAAATAATTTATTTTAGTTACTATAGATTTTTAACCCAATTAATTTCCTTTAAAATGAGCTATTGAACAACCCTCTACGATGTTCCAGTGCCAAGCTATCTAAGGATACAAAAGAAAAAAAAAAGAAAAAAAAAAAGAAAAAAATATCCCGTTTGGGGAGAATAACGTGGTTAAAGTCAATTTTCTTGATTTTCAAGCCATTATATTTACCTTGCTGTTCAAGCCAAGGGACAGAAAGATTCCTATACAGGGGTTTCGGACAAGAGGGTTCTAATGGTGTACTTTTTGTTTTGATCTGACTCCTTTTTTAGGAGCTATGGGTTTTTATATTTCTTAACATTGGACGTGATCGTCTCTTACTAGGTTGCTAGCTACCGCTGCAACCCGGATTGCTAGCTACCGCTGCAACCCGGATAAACTGAAAAATAAAATATATATTAAAAAATGTAATTTTTTGGTCTGAAAATACATAGTTTCAGCTTAAATTCGATGATCAAGCCTTTATGTACTACATCCAACGACTATGACGTCATTGATCAATATTGTATATACAAAATTAAGTTTTTCGTGAAAAATAATTAATAAAAAAAATTAAGTGCAAAACGCGCTAGATCTAGAGATTTCCTTTAAAATGAGCCATTGAACAACTCTCTACGATGTTCCAGTGCCAAGCTATCTCTGGAAACAAAAGAAAGAAAAAATATCCCGTTTGTGCAGAATAACGTGGTTAAAGTCAATTTTCTTGATTTTCAAGCCAATATATTTTCTTTGTTATTCAAGCCAAAGGGTGGTAAGTTTGCTTTATAGGGATTTTGGACAAGGCGGTTCGAATGGTGTACTTTTTGTTTTGATCTGACTATTTTTCTAGGAGTTAGGGGTTTTTATATTTCTTAACATTGGACGTGATCGTCTCTTACTAGGTTGCTAGCTACCGCTGCAACCCGGAAAATCTTTGAAAAGACTGCAGTATGAAAATGCATCAAAAATGCAATTTTTTTGACAAAATTGATTCTACTTTTAAAAAGTATTTTATTTTTAAATACAAAAGTGACTAGATGTTGCAATTTCCTTTAAAATGAGCTATTATACAGCTCTCTATGATTTTCCAGTGCCCAGCTAGCTGAGGAGAAAAATCAAGCGGAAAGAAAAAATATCCCGTTTGTGGAGAACAACGTGGTAAAAGTCTATTTTCTTGATTTTCAAGTCAATATATTTTCTTTGTTATTCAAGCCAAAGGGCGGTAAGTTTCCTTTATAGAGGATTCGGACAAAGAGGTTTTAATGGTGTACTTTTTGTTTTGATCTGACTCTTTTTTTAGGAGTTGGGGGGTTTTATATTTCTTAACATTGGAGGTGATCGTCTCTTACTAGGTTGCTAGCTACCGCTGCAACCCGGATTTGTGTTTAATAACAAGCCGACATATTTTCTTGCTTGTTTAAGCAAAGAGACTCCATGTTACAGTTGCCGCTGCAACCCGGATACCGCTGCAATCTGGATAGCTTGAAGCTACCCCTGGAGCCGCCATACATCAGTTACTATGAATTGGGCGAGAGATCGTTCTTTACTGTAATACAGCCATGATACTGTTGGAAATTACGTAATCCCTATTTATGTTTCAGTTAACATGGGCAAGGTGTCGTTCTTTATTGTAACTTTTTATTTTGATCTGACTGCTTTTTTAGGAGCTATGGGTTTTTATATTTCTTAACACTGGACGTGATCGTCTCTTACTAGGTTGCTAGCTACCGCTGCAACCCGGATCTAGTGCCAAGCTATCTGTGGAATTACTAACCTATACTATAATTCAGTGGCGTATAAAATTTAGTATAGGCATGAGGTCGTTCTTTATTATAACTACTGCTGCAACCCAGATTCACATATATATTATTTATGAGAGGCAGCCTGGCCGAGTGGTCCAAGGCACTGGTGTTAGCCACCAGTCTCTTCGGAGGCGTGGGTTCAAATCTTACCGCTGGTAGACGATTATGTTTGAAAGACTGCAGTGTGAAAAGACATCCAAAATGCAGTTTTTGGTGGAAAAATTTATTCTATTTTAGAAATAATTTATTTTAGTTACTATAGATTTTTAACCCAATTAATTTCCTTTAAAATGAGCCATTGAACAACTCTCTACGATGTTCCAGTGCCAAGCTATCTGTGGAAAAGAAAAAACGAAAAAAAGAAAAAAAAAATATCCCGTTTAGGCAGAATGTTGTAGTAGCTGCCACTTTTCTTGATTTTCAAGCCAATATATTTCCCTTGCTGTTCAAGTCAAGGGACTGAAAGTTTCCTATACAGGGGTTTCGGACAAGGCGGTTCTAATGGTGTATTTTTGAATTTGATCTGACTCCTTTTTTAGGAACTATGGGTTTTATATTTCTTAACATTGGACGTGATCGTCTCTTACTAGGTTGCTAGCTACCGCTGCAACCCGGATTCTTTACTTTTGTAAAATTACTCAACCATTCTAAATATTTTTACAGTTTACAGAGTTTTGCACTTTTTTCTCATACCTGTTGCATTGTCATAATATAAATACTGTAATCTTAACTATAATGAAGTTGCCTACGCAAGTTAGTATAGGGAAGAGTTCAATCTTTATTATAATAATCATAAACTAAGAAAGAGACTCCGGGTTACAGCTGCCGCTGCAACCCGGTTACCGCTGCAATCTGGATAGCTTGCAGCTACCCCTGGGACCACCTTATAGCAGTTACTATGGGCGAGAGATCGTTCTTTACTGTAATACAAAGCAATAAAGTATTTTGAATAATATATTCGGTATTTTGCATAATGCAATTGCTTATTTTCATGTTATTTCAAGAATCAATACATTTTGAGCAACACCATTGCATGTTTCCTCTTCTTACTTAAAGAAACAATACAATTTCAGTAACACAAATGCATATTTCTTCATCTTATTTCAAGCAATAAAGTATTTCGAATAATAAAATTGGAATTTTGAATAATACAATTGCTAATTTCCATCTTATTTCAAGAATAAATACATTTTGAGCAACATCAATGCCTGTTTCCTCATTTTATTTCAAGAAACGATACAATTTGAGTAACATTATTGCATATTTCCTTATCGTTATTTGAAGCAATTGATTATTTTGAATAATATATTGGGTATTTTGCATAAAGCAATTGCTTATTTCCCTGTTATTCCTAGAATCAATTCATTTTGAGCAACATCAACGCATGTTTCCTCATCTTATTTCAAGAAACGATACAATTTGAGTTACACTATTGCATATTTCCTCATCGTTATTTCAAGCAATAAAGTATTTCGAATAATATATTTGGTATTTTGAATAATGCAGTTGCTTGTTTCCATCTTATTTCAAGAATCAATACATTTTGAGCAGCACCATTGCTTGTTTCCTCTTCTTTTTAAAGAAACAATATAATTTCAGTAACACCAATGCATATTTCTTCATCTTATTTCAAGCAATAACGTATTTCGAATAATATAATTGGAATTTTGAATACTTCAATTGCTTATTCCGTCTTATTTCAAGAATCAATACATCTTTAGCAACACCATTACATGGTTCCACATGTTTCACCATTACATGTTTTTTCTTCGAGATGTTTTTTTTTAGCTTCGAGACATTTTTTCTTTTTGAGTTTTTTTCCCTTCGAGATGTATGCTGGAGAAAAATTTTCAGCAAGTTTTATTTAAAGAAACAATACAATTTCAGTAACACCAAATGCATATTTCTTCATTTTATTTAAAATTCGTTTCTTGAAATAAGATGAGGCATTTATTCACTCTGATACTTATATTTTGTCAATTTTCTGTTGTTTTTTTTTTTAAGTTGGGGGGTTTTATATTTCTTAACATTGGAGGTGTTCGTCTCTTACTAGGTTGCTAGCTACCGCTGCAACCCGGATAATAAAATTACTAACCTATACTATAATTAAGTGGCGTATAAAATTTAGTATAGGGGAGAGGTCGTTCTTTATTATTACTTAATGTAAATAATTGTTTTTTAACTATAAATACAAACAGGAAAAAGCCTACGGCTTTTTCTTCTTTTAAATAGTAAGAGACGAAACTCAAACAATCAAGTAGCTAACTAAGTCCAATGTATGGACTGGTTTGTTATTTCAGTGATCGTCTTTTAATGTAAAAATATAAATCCTGTAATCTTAACTATAGTGAAGTTGCGTATGCAAGTTAGTATAGGGAAGAGTTCGATCTTTATTATACGTACACAAGAGTCCATTCTTTATTATAACTTGATTTTCAAGCCAATATATTTTCTATGTTTTCAAGCCAAAGGGCGGTAAGTTTTCTTTGTAGGGATTTCGGACAAGGCAGTTCTAATGGTGTACATTTTGTTTTGATCTGACTCCTTTTTTAGGAGTTATGGGTTTTTATATCTCTTACTAGGTTGCTAGCTACGGCTGCAACCCGGATCAGTCCTTTATGTTAACCTTACTAACCTATACTATAGTTCAGTGGTCTATAAATTTAGTGTAGGCAAGAGGTCGTTCTTTATTATACCATCACTGAAAAAAGGGGGAAACAACCCCTAAAAGTCATATAACCTTAATAAAAATAGTGGCTTATTTAGTATAGGAAAGAGTTCGTTCTTTATTATAAATTATATATTTAAAATCAGCATAAGAATCCGATTCTTCTGATGTATCTATTAATATTAAAGTTACGTTTTTTAGAGTTTCAGTTACTATTGAGACGAGTTGCTCTTACTATACAGTTCGTTACCACGAACTGTTTGATAAACTATTACTATTTAAAGTAAATCAGTAAAGTCATTTAAGAATTATTTTGTTAATAATACCTTGCGATGACGTTGTGGCTTAAGCTGCACCTTTTGATTGAAGGTTGGCAGGTTCAAACCCATGTGTTGCAAGAAAATTGATGCAAATGTATAAGCTTTGTCTCTAAAACATCGGCTTAAAATGTAAAAATCCAATTCTTTTAATGTATCTATTGGTATCAAAATTCCGTTCCTTAGAGTTTCGGTTACTAGCGAGACAGGTCGCTCTTACTATACAGTTCATTACCACGAACCGTTTGATAGATTTAATGAACTGTGCCGATCATCTGTATTAAAATTTCAACTGCCTATATAACCCTGATAAAGATGAAATTTACATGATCAAGATTTATAATGAACTATATCGATCCTTTATGTATATTTAATTTTCTTAGGAAGTTAACCATTTTTTTATCATGTCTTATATGTAAAATTTTCATCATGAGTATCCAATAGTACAATGATAAACATACCCGCTTGTCACGAGGGTGATCGGGGTTCGATTCCCCGTTGTAGGGAATTTTTAATTTGTTGACTTAAACATAACTTTACAAGCCTACACTATAGTTAAGCGACCCATACCAGTTAGTACAGGCAAGGATTGGATCTTTATTATAATTTATTATTTGTATTATATGGTTACATCCTCAGATTATGACGTCGTTCATAAATCTTGTACATGATCTTAATTGGAATTTTTTTAGGAGTTATGGGTTTTTATATTTCTTAACATTAGACGTGATCGTCTCTTACTAGGTTGCAAGCTACCGCTGCAACCCGGATTTATAATGAACCACGTCGATCCTTTATGTAATCTCTTACTAGGTTGCTAGCTACCGCTGCAACCCAGTTTAAAATGAGCCATTGAACATCTCTCTACGATGTTCCAGTGCCAAGCTATCTGTGGAATTGCTAACTTATACTATAATTAAGTGGCGTATAAAATTTAGTATAGGCAAGAGGTCGTTCTTTATTATATTTATTTTATAAGTCTTCGATAGTCTTGCTATCGAGACAGAAATTTAGTCAAGACAGATAGTCTTGTCCCTTGCTGTTCAAGCCAAGGGACAGAAATTTTACTATACAGGGGTTTCGGACAAGGCGGTTCTAATGGTGTACTTTTTGTTTTGATCTGACTCCCTTTTTAGGATCTATGGGTTTTTATATTTCTTAACATTGGACTTGATCGTCTCTTACTAGGTTGCTATTTACCGCTGCAACCCGGATCTTCAGAAACAACAATATAATTTCGTGTTTTTCTATTCACGTCATAGCTCTAATATAAAACTATGATGACATTCATTATTTATCTAGTAGGGTTTCAGACAAAGTAGTTCTAATGATGTACTTTTTTTTGATCTGACTCTATTTTTAGGAGTTTTGGGTTTTTATATTTCTTAGCATTGGACAGATCGTCTCTTACTAGGTTGCTATCTACTGCTGCAACCCAAATTCACATATATATTTATTTATGAGAGGCAGCCTGGCCGAGTGGTCCAAGGCACTTGTGTTAGCCACCAGTCTCTTCGGATGCGTCGGTTCAAATCTTACCGCTGGTATACGATTATGTTTGAAAGACTCCAGTGTGAAAAGACATCAAAAATGCAGTTTTTGGTGGAAAAATTTATTCTCTTTTAGAAATAATTTATTTTAGTTAGTATAGATTTTTAACCCAATTAATTTCCTTTAAAATGAGCCATTGAACAACTATCTACGATGTTCCAGTGCCAAGCTGTCTCTGAAAAAAAAAGGAAAAAAAATATCCCGTTTAGGTAGAATGTTGTAGTAGCTGCCACTTTTCTTGATTTTCAAGCCAATATATTTCCCTTGCTGTTCAAGCCAAGGGACAGAAATTTTACTATACAGAGGTTTCGGACAAGGCGGTTCTAATGGTGTACTTTTTGTTTTGATCTGACTCCTTTTTTAGGAGCTATGGGTTTTTATATTTCTTAACATTGGACGTGATCGTCTCTTACTAGGTTGCTAGCTACCACTGCAACCCGGATAACTAAACTTACTTACCCTGCTGGAAAACTGCCTTGATCATGAAGTAGGCACCCCTATGGCGAGGCCTTAACATTGTACGTCGGATTGGTTGACCCCTGTGATTACCCCAAATAGGGGTAACTCAGCAGCGTAATATAATGACTATGTAATGATCGTATATAATGATTCCTTTTATTACTTTAGTTACTATGGGGTACAGTTCGTTTCTTAATCTAATTTTGATAGGCAAAACAAATAATCTAAATTTGATAGGCATGAAACTTAAATATTTAAAATCAGCATAAAAGTCTGATTTTTTTATGTATCTCTTTAGCTATGATACCGCTGAAGCCAACAACATCGCCATTTATAATTAACCATGCCGATTCCTCATATAATTTTTGGTGTATTAACACAATCATTGTCATGTCTTATATGTAACATACATTTACTAAGTGTTCGATAGTCTAATGGTAAGCGCACGCACTAGTTACGCAGGAGAACTGGGTTCGATTCCCCGACGGGGAGAACTTTTAATATGTTGAAGTAAAATCTTTTAATTTAAAATTTAAATAGGCTACAAGTCCATTATGTGCTATGGTTTTTTCCTTATTAGGTTGCTACCATTTCTACAACCGTGATACCGATGAAGTTTGCATAATCTCAATTTATTATTGATGATCCTTTATATAAAATACCTTAGAGAAACAACTTTCAAAAGCTATTTGCTTAGAGTTATCTTGTGAATAGATTATTTCAATTAACATGGGTTAGAGGTCGTTCTTTACTATATTAATGTAATAAAAATAATTTGTTTTAATTACAAAAAGTTTTTAACCCCATTAATTTCCTTTAAAATGAGCCATTGAATAACTCTCTACGATGTTTCAGTGCCATGCTATCTGTTGAATTACTAACCTATACTATAATAAAGTGGCGTATAAAATTTAGTATAGGCAAGAGGTCGTTCTTTATTATAACAACCCGGATCTTAAGGAGCATAATTAAAATTTCTTAATGTAATAAAAATAATTTATTTTAATTACAAGAAGTTTTTAACCCAATTAAGTTTCTTTAAAATGAGCCGTTGAACAACTCTCTACGATGTTCCAGTGCCAAGCTATCTGTTGAATTACTAACCTATACTATAATTAAGTGGCGTATAAAATTTAGTATAGGCAAGAGGTCGTTCTTTATTATAATTTAACATTGGAGGTGATCGTCTCTTACTAGGTTGCTAGCTATCGCTGCAACCCGGATACGGGTGAAAGATCGTTCTTTACTGTAATACTTTATTATGCAATAAATTACAAACAGGAAAAAGCCTACGGCTTTTTCTTCTTTGGAATAGTAAGAGACGATCCTCAAATAATCAGGCAGCTAACTAGGATTATAATTTGTTCTTTAACATAAACTTCATTAATCGGATATTTTAATATATCCTATATGGTCTAGAGGTTGGGATAGCTCTCACCCAGTAGGCTTGAGTTCAATTTCTGTTTGGGAAATTTTTACTTACGATGATTTCTTAAGGAACATAATTACAATTTCTTAATGTAATAAAAATAATTTGTTTTAATTACAAAAGGTTTTTAACCCCATTAATTTCCTTTAAAATGAGCCAATGAACAACTCTCTACGATGTTCCAGTGCCATGCTATCTGTTGAAGTACTAACCTATACTATAATTAAGTGGCGTATAAAATTTAGTATAGGCAAGAGGTCGTTCTTTATTATAATATCATAAAACAATTAATTAGCTTTTTACACATATCTCATATGGTCTAGTGGTTTAGGATAGTTGGCTTTCAACTAATTGGCTTGGGTTCGAATCCCGGTGTGGGAATTATTTTTAAAACAAAATCAGGTGAAATTAATTAGCTAATTCGACAAGACATAGGTAACTAAGGGCAAGAGTTCGTTCTTTACTATAAAACAGGCTCGGGTTCAATTCCCGGTGTAGGGAAAATTTTTAACTCTATAATCTTCGAATATTTGAACCTTTTATAATTTATAATGATGTATAATATAAATACTGTAATCTTAACTATATTAACTATAGTGAAGTTGCGTATGCAAGTTAGTATAGGGAAGAGTTCGATCTTTATTATAATTATGTATTCATGAATGAGACCATTTACAGTTTTGACGTTTCTTATATAGTAATTATGACGTCACTGCATCAAAAATACAGTTTTTATTGGAAAAATTTATTCTCTTTTAGAAATAATTTATTTTAGTTACTATAGATTTTTAACCCAATTAATTTCCTTTAAAATGAGCTATTGAACAACCCTCTACGATGTTCCAGTGCCAAGCTATCTCTGGATACAAAAGAAAAAAAAAGAAAAAAAAAGAAAAAAATATCCCGTTTGGGGAGAATAACGTGGTTAAAGTCAATTTTCGTGATTTTCAAGCCAATATATTTCCCTTGCTGTTCAAGCCAATGGACAGAAAGTTTCCTATACAGGGGTTTCGGACAAGGCAGTTCTAAGGGTGTACTTTTTGTTTTGATCTGACTCTTTTTTTAGGAGTTATGGGTTTTTATATTTCTTAACATTGGAGGTGATCGTCTCTTACTAGGTTGCTAGCTACCGCTGCAACCCGGAAAGACATCAAAAATGCAGTTTTTGGTGGAAAAATTTATTCTCTTTTAGAAATAATTTATTTTAGTTACAAAAGGTTTTTAACCCAATTAATTTCATTTAAAATGAGCTCTTGAACAACCCTCTACGATGTTCCAGTGCAAAGCTATCTGTGGAAAAGAAAGAAAAGAGAAACAAATATCCCGTTTGTGGAGAATAACGTGGTAAAAGTCAATTTGCTTGATTTTCAAGCCAATATATTTTCTTTGTTATTCAAGCCGAAGGGCGGTAAGTTTCCTTTATAGAGGTTTCGGACAAGGCGGTTCTAATGGTGTACTTTTTGTTTTGATCTGACTCCTCTGTTAGGAACTATGGGTTTTTATATTTCTTAACATTGGACGTGATCGTCTCTTACTAGTTTGCTAGCTACCGCTGCAACCCGGATGAACAACTATCTACGATGTTCCAGTACCAAGCTATCTCTGGAAACAAAAGAAAAAAAATATCCCGTTTAGGCAGAATGTTCTAGTTGCTGCCGCTTTTCTTGATTTTCAAGCCAATATATTTCCCTTGCTGTTCAAGCCAAGGCACAGAAAGTTTACTATACAGGGGTTTCGGACAAGGCGGTTCTAATGGTGTCCTTTTTGTTTTGATCTGACTCCTTTGTTAGGAACTATGGTTTTTTATATTTCTTAACATTGGACGTGATCGTCTCTTACTAGGTTGCTAGATACCGCTGCAAACCGGATATCATATTGTTAATTTTACACAATTAATTACTGATGTCATAGTCCAAGTGGCAAGCACGCTTCGCCTTAAACCGAAAGGTTGGTGGTTCAAAGCCACCCAGGATCATTTTATTTAATTTGTAATTCAGCTATCAATAAAACCATATCATTACTATATCATTAACTAGTATATGCTTATTAAGTATAGGCAAGAGTTCGTTCTTTAATATAATTATGATCGATCCTTATGTCCCACTATAAAAGTTTGTATAGGCAAGAGTTCGTTCTTTATTGCAATTAATTTTCAAGAGAACAAGTTGCTTTATTCAACAAATGGCTTGAATCTTAAAGGCAAAGTCGGTATGATAACATTGTACCCTCTTTATAGAGTGAATTTTAATAACTACTACATGAGATCCTCTTGACTAACACCATTTTTGATCGATCCTTATGTCCCACTATAAAAGTTTGTATAGGCAAGAGTTCGTTCTTTATTGCAATTAATTTTCAAGAGAACAAGTTGCTTTATTCAACAAATGGCTTGAATCTTAAAGGCAAAGTCGGTATGATAACATTGTACCCTCTTTATAGAGTGAATTTTAATAACTACTACATGAGATCCTCTTGACTAACACCATTTATGATCGATCCTTATGTCCCACTATAAAAGTTTGTATAGGCAAGAGTTCGTTCTTTATTGCAATTAATTTTCAAGAGAAAAAGTTGCTTTATTCAACAAATGGCTTCAATCTTAAAGGCAAAGTCGGTATGATAATATTGTACCCTCTTTATAGAGTGAATTTTAATAACTACTACATGAGATCCTCTTGACTAACACCATTTATGATCGATCCTTATGTCCCAATATACAAGTTTGTATAGGCAAGAGTTCGTTCTTTATTGTAATAAGCCAAAAAAGAAAATTTTGGTTCCAGGAGTTTCGGTTACTATTGAGACAAGTAGCTATTATTACTATAGAGTTCATTACATGGACTGTTTTATTGCTTCAAAATTCAAATATCTTTGAAAAGACTGCAGTATGAAAATACATCAAAAATGCAATTTTTTTGACAAAATTGATTCTACTTTAAAAAGTATTTTATTTTTAAATACAAAAGTGACTAGATGTTGCAATTTCCTTTAAAATGAGCTATTATACAGCTTTCTATGATTTTCCAGTGCCCAGCTAGCTGAGCAGAAAGAAAAAAGCGGAAAGAAAAAAATATCCCGTTTGTGGAGAATAACGTGGTAAAAGTCAATTTTCTTGATTTTCAAGCCAATATATTTTCTTTGTTATTCAAGCCAAAAGGCGGTAAGTTTCCTTCATAGAGGATTTGGACAAGGCGGTTCTAATGGTGTACTTTTTGTTTTGATCTGACTCTGTTTTTAGGAGTTGGGGGGTTTTATATTTCTTGACATTGGAGGTGATCGTCTCTTACTAGGTTGCTAGCTACCGCTGCAACCCAGATTTTCTTGATATTCAAGCCAATATATTTTCTTTGTTATTCAAGCCAAAGGGCTGTAAGTTTCCCTTGTAGGAATTTCGGACAAGGCGATTCTAATGGTGTACTTTTTGTTTTGATCTGACTCTTTTTTTTAGGAATTGTGGGTTTTTATATTACTTAACATTGGACGTGATCGTCTCTTACTAGGTTGCTAGCTACCGCTGCAACCCGGATGATTACAAACAGGAAAAAGCCTATGGCTTTTTCTTCTTTGAAATAGTAAGAGACTAGCCTCAAACAATCAAGTAGGTAACTAAATCAAATGTATGTAATGAGTTTTTATTCCAATGATCGTCTTTTAATGGAAAATTTTAATATATTGACCTTATATATAACTGTACAAGCCTATACTCTATAGTTAAGTGGCCTTTAAAATTTTGTTTAGGCAAGAGGTCGTTCTTTATTATAATTCTAATGGTGTAGTTTTTGTTCTGATCTGACTCTTTTTTAAGAGTTAGGGGTTTTTATATTTCTTAATATTGACGTGATTGTCTCTTACTAGGTTGCTAGCTACCGCTACAACCCGGAACAAACCTCTAATCATGAGCCACAGTTTCATCTATTATGCTGTAGTAAGGTATTCATTGAATTGATTTTTCCACAAAACTGTGTATATACGGATAAATAGATTTATAGTAAAGAATGAACTATAGCCTGTAGTAATTGAACAACACATAAAGGATCGAATCAATTCATCATTATTTTAATCTTTTAATGTATTATTACAAACAGGAAAAAGCCTACGGCTTTTTCTTCATTGGAATAGTAAGAGACGAACCTCAAAGAATCAGGCAGCTAACTAAGTCCAATATAAGCAATGGTTTGTTCTTCTAATGATCATCTTTTAATTGTACGTTTTTTACTAGGTTGCTTGCTACCATTGCAACCCGGATTATGTAATTAATAGGTTGCTAGCTACCGCTGCAGCCTAGATATTCTTATTTCTGCTACTATGGGCTGAGGTTCGTTCTTTACTGCAAAACTAGCAAAACAGTTTTTAAGTCTGATGAAGATTCAACTGATGTGTCAAAAGTAAGGTTGCAATTCGACGATTTTGTTTTGGTCTTATTGTAATTGGTATGGTGAAATAATAATATGCATATGGTTCTTAAATCATACTTTTTTATGGTCCCATTTGGTCTAGTGGCTAGGATAGTTAACTTTCACTTAGGAGGACCGGGTTCGATTCCCGGTGTGGGAAAATTTTTAACTCTATAATCTTCCAACATTCGAACCTTTTATAATCTATAATGATGTATAATATAAATACTGTAATCTTCACTATAGTGAAGTTGCCTATGCAAGTTAGTATAGGGAAGAGTTCGATCTTTATTATATTTAACCAACCAGCTGTGCTTATCAATTTTAAAGGTCATTCGTTTGGATATTGCAATTACCATGGTCAAATGCTATGGCCATCTCTGTAGTTTTCAAATAATTGGGCTTAGCTCTCTTACGGCGTCAAACTGTGTCCCGAATTCGACTCAAAATCTTAACTCGATATATTTAATCGGAAAATTTTTAGTTTCAAAGCCGGTTGACAAATTTATCACAAAATCAATATGGTGGTACATCCATATTTGCAACTTTGGGTGATTTCTAACCACCATCACATGACAAAATATGCTTTTTGAACCCCCTTGGTACTTTTAAAATACACTTCCCACGTAATCTAAATTACGAAATTAGTTGTAAATTAATGGATCTTTTGGGAAAATAATATGAAACCAAAACAACTGTCGGAAGGTACTGAGGATGTGAAAAATGGAGAAAATCAACAAATCAGCATGCTGCTGAACTTGGACTATGCCCTCCAATTGGGAGTCACATTTTTACTGTTCCAGATCGTATAGATTATAGACGGTTCACCCTTTTTACATACAATGAAGTATGTAAGAAAACGATTTTCATAAAAAATGGATGTAAAAAAAATGGCGAAAATGTTTTCAGTTCGGAAAATATCTACTATCGTTTGGAACTCTTTGCCTACCCATTATTTCATTCAAGTGAATTTTCAAGATATACAGTAGGTATGCCACTTAGAATACCTTAAGCAAGTCCTCAACATGTGATCCAATCTTCCAGCCTAAAGCACCTAAAAATGTGTTGAATTGGAACAAATGTTGCTCCATCAAAATTCTATGGTTGGGAACCCTATTTGGGAAACCTACAGTCTCCAGGCTAGAACAGCAAAGAAAATCCCTTTATGCTTGGGCAAAACTGATCAGTCCTTTTTTTAACCTTCTCTGCTGCTAGCGGGGCATTGGAAAACTTTAATGAGTTGTTTAAGGGCTTATTTTAAAGGAATTACTACATCAATGTGTTTTTGAAATTAACAAACCATAATGTCCAAAATAAAAGCTATTTTTTGACAAAAACTGAATCGTCGTATACAAGATTTGGAATGGCGTCATCATCATAGGTTACAACCATAAATAACGTCATAGCGAAACTATATGATGACTTCGGTTGCTGCTATGGTTCGTTCTTTACTATAGGTTTTTAACCCAATTAATTTACTTTAAAATAAGCTATTGAACAACCCTCTACGATGTTCCAGTGCCAAGCTATCTGTGGAAAAGAAAAAAAGAAAAAAAGAAAAAAATATCTCGTTTAGGCAGAATGTTGTAGTAGCTGCCACTTTTCTTGATTTTCAAGCCAATATATTTCCCTTGCTGTTCAAGCCAAGGGACAGAAAGTTTCCTATACAGGGGTTTCGGACAAGGCGGTTCTAATGGTGTACTTTTTGTTTTGATCTGACTCCTCTGTTAGGAACTAAGGGTTTTTATATTTCTTAACATTGGACGTGATCGTCTCTTACTAGGTTGCTAGCTACCGCTGCAACCCGGATCACATATATATTTATTTATGAGAGGCAGCCTGGCCGAGTGGTCCAAGGCACTGGTGTTAGCCACCAGTCTCTTCGGAGGCGTGGGTTCAAATCCTGGTATACGATTATGTTTGAAAGACTGCAGTGTGAAAAGACATCAAAAATGCAGTTTTTGGTGGAAAAATTTATTCTCTTTTAGAAATAATTTATTTAGTTACTATAGATTTTTAACCCAATTAATTTCATTTAAAATGAGCTTTTGAACAACGCTCTACGATTTTTCAGTGCCAAGCTATCTCTGGATACAAAAAAAGAAAAAAAGAAAAAAATATCCCGTTTGTGGAGAATAACGTTGTTAAAGTCAATTTTCTTGATTTTCAAGCCAATATATATCCCTTGCTGTTCAAGCCAAGGGACAGAAAGTTTCCTATACAGGGGTTTCGGACCAGGCGGTTCTAATGGTGTACTTTTTGTTTTGATCTGACTCCTTTTTTAGGAACTATGGGTTTTTATATTTCTTAACATTGGACGTGATCGTCTCTTACTAGGTTGCTAGCTACCGCTGCAACCCGGATAACATTGGACGTGATCGTCTCTTACTAGGTTGATAGCTACCGCTGCAACCCGGATCTCTTACTAGGTTGCTAGCTACCGCTGCAACCCGGATATATTTCCCTTGCTGTTCAAGCCAAGTGACAGAAAGTTTCCTATACAGGGGTTTCGGACAAGGCGGTTCTAATGGTGTACTTTTTGTTGTGATCTGACTCCTTTTTTAGGATCTATTGGTTTTTATATTTCTTAACATTGGACGTGATCGTCTCTTACTAGGTTGCTAGCTACCAATACAAACCGGATTTATTAACATTGGACTGATCGTCTCTTACTAGGTTGCTAGCTACCGCTGCAACCCGGATCTTATACAGGGTTTTCGGACAAGGCGGTTCTAGTGGTGTACTTTTTGTTTTGATCTGACTCATTTTTTAGGAACTATTGGTTTTTATTTTTCTAAACATTGGACCTGATCGTCTCTTACTAGGTTGCTAGCTACCGCTGTAACCAAGATTAAAAGGTTACTGGCTACCGCTGCAACCCGGATGGCGTATAAAATTTAGTATAGGCAAGAGGTCGTTCGTTATTGTATTAAACTGACAACATTTCTTTTGGATATTACTATGAAGTTTTGCCAAAGCATTTCTTGCCGACTTTTCAAAAGCATCCGCTCTTTCAAAGATAATTTTAATCTGTAATTTTGAATGCTTTTTGTGATCCTGGTTAAACATGCGTAGAATGTTTCTCAATTTACGGATATCAGCCTGCATTTTTGCCATCTTCTTGTATTTCTGAATGTAATTTTTCCCTTTGTCCTTTTGCGTTCTTCGGTACAACCTCGCAGAGAATTTAATTTTTTCATTATAACTTTTGTCAGCCAAGTATCTACACATTATTCTGGTAGCAACTTTTTTCTTATGTTTGTTTCGGTAATCTTTATCGTTATCATACCGTTCCTTGCTCTTTTGTTTGGCTGTCTCAATTTTTGCATGTCTATAAACTTCATCATTATAATAACGCTGTTTGTCACTATCAATTTTAGCATGTCTATAAACTTCATCATTATAATAACGCTGTTTGTCACTATCAATTTTCGCATGTCTATAAACTTCATCATTATAATAACGCTGTTTGTCACTATCAATTTTCGAATGTCTATAAACTTCATCATTATAATAACGCTGTTTGTCACTATCAATTTTCGCATCTTGATACGCCTTGTCGGTTGAATACCTTTACTTTTCTCTTTTCAAGATGTTGTCTCTGTTTTTTGTATAGTACTGTTTTTTTTTAAATTACGTATAACTCGCTTAAAAGGCATCTTATTACAAAACAAGAAATAATATTCTTATCTAATTAACACTTCTTAAGACTCGTATCATGTACCCATAACCTAACAAAAAATAAAACTAATTTTTTAATTTTCAGGTATTTTGTTAGTTTGAATGAAAAGATTAAAATTATTGCTCAGATATCATAAATATGTTTGCAGTTTACATAACAACTTTAGCGATTCTAAACTGAAAAATAAAATATATTAAAAAATTGAATTTTTTGGTCTGAAAATACATAGTAAATCCCAGATCGGGTAGTTAGAACCTAACCAAAAATAAAACTAATTTTAACATTTTAAGGTATTTTTCTAGCTTGATTGAAATATTCAAACTATTGCTCGGATACCATGGATATTTTTGCAGTTTACACAAGCTGCAGAGAACGCAGCATTAAGGACAAAATTAAAAATTATATTCAGAAGTCCCAAAAGGTGGCAACAACGCAGGCTGATCTTAGTAAATTGACAAAAATTTTACGAATGTTTTACCGGGATTACGAAAAATATTCAAAATTAAAGATTAAAATTATCTGTGAAAGAATGGATTTTGTTGAAAAGTCAGCTAGAGATACTTTCGCAAAACTTCATATTAATATCCAAAAGAAATGTTGCATATTTAGTGAAAAGGTTCCAAGGTATGAACCGGCAACTGTGGAATAGTTTACAGATGTAATGGGAAATCTTATACATCACTGTGAATATATGGAGGCATAATTGTCCTTTACTTAGTTTCAGCTTAAATTCGATGATCGAGACTTTATGTACTAACTACATCCAAAGACTATGACGTCATTGATCAATATTGTATATAAAAAATGATGTTTTTCGTAAAAAATAATTAATTTAAAAGAAATTAAGTACAAATAGCGCTAGATCTAGAGATTTCCATTAAAATGAGCCATTGAACAACTCTCTACGATGTTCCAGTGCCAAGCTATCTGTGGAAAAGAAGGAAAGAAAAAAATATCCCGTTTGTGGAGAATAACGTGGTTCAAGTCAATTTTCTGAATTTTCAAGCCAATATATTTTCTTTGTTATTCAAGCCAAAGGGCGGTAAGTTTCCTATATAGGGGTTTCGGACAAGGTGGTTCTAATGGTGTACTTTTTGTTTTGATCTGACTCTTTTCATGGGAGTTTGGGGTTTTTATATTTTTTTAACATTGGACGTGATCGTCTCTTACTAGGTTGCTAGCTACCGCTGCAACCCGGATAAATTGCTCCTTCCAAAATTAATATACGAATATTCTAAAAAGTACGCCTCTGTATATTCACTGTGTTGTCGAACATTTTTCATTGCATCTATAAACTGTTCGGCAGTTGCCAATCCATACCTTGGAAGCTTTTCATTAAACTGACAACATTTCTTTTGGATATTACTATGAAGCTTTGCAAAAGCATTTCAAGCTGACTTTTCAACAGCATCCGCTCTTTCAAAGAGAAATTTAATCTGTAATTTTGAGTGCTTTTTGTGATCCTGGTTAAACATGCGTAAAATGTTTCTCAATTTACGAAGATCAGCCAGCATTTTTGCCATCTTCTTGTATTTCTGAATGTATTTTTTCCCTTTGTCCTTATCCGTTCTTCGGTACAACCTCGCAGAGAATTTAATTTTTTATTATAGCTTTTGTCACCCAAGTATCTACCCATTATTCTGGTAGCAACTTTTTTCTTATGTTTGTTTCGGTAATCTTTATCGTTATCATACCGTTCCTTGCTCTTTTGTTTGGCTGTCTCAATGTTTGCGTGTCTATAAACTTTATCATTAAGATAACACTCCTTGCTGTTTTGTTTGGCTCTCTCAATTTTCGCATCTCGATACGCCTTGTCGGTTGAATACCTTTGCTTTTCTCTTTTCAAGATGTTGTCTCTGTTTTTTGTATAGTACTGTATTTTTAAATTACGTATAACTCTATTAGAAGGCATCTTATTACAAAACAAGAAATAATTTTCTTATCTAATTGAAACTTTTTAAGACTCGTATCATGTACCCATAACCTAACAAAAAATAAAACTAATTTTTAAATTTTCAGGTATTTTGTTAGTTTGAATTAAAAGATTAAAATTATTGCTCATATATCATAAACATTTTTGCAGTTTACATAATAACTTTAGTGATTCAAAACTGAAAAATGAAATATATTAAAAAATTGAATTTTTTGGTCTGAAAATACATAGTAAATTCCACATCGGGTAGTTAGAACCTAACCAAAAATAAAACTAATTTTAACATTTTAAGGTATTTTTCTAGCTTGAATTGAAATATTCAAACTATTGCTCGGATACCATGGATATTTTGCAGTTTACACAAGCTGCAAAGAACGCATAAGGGCAAAATTAAAAATTATATTCAGAAGTCCAAAAACATGGCAACAATGCTGGCTGATCTTAGTAAATTTAGAAAAATTTTACGAATGTTTTACCGGGATTACGAAAAATATTCAAAATTAAAGATTAAAATTATCTCTGAAAGAATGGATTTTGTTGAAAAGTCAGCTAGAGATGCTTTCGCAAAACCTCATAGTAATATCCAAAAGAAATGTTGCATGTTTAGTGAAAAGCTTCCAAGGTATGAACCGGCAACTGTGGAACAGTATACAGATGTAATGGGAAATTTTATACATCACTGTGAATATATGGAGGCATAATTGTTCTTTACTTAGTTTCAGCTTTAATTCGATGATCCAGACTTTATGTACTAACTACATCCAAAGACTATGACGTCATTGATTAATATTGTATATAAAAAATTAAGTTTTTCGTAAAAAAAAAATTAATTAAAAAAAAAAATCAAGTACAAATATCGCTAGATCTAGAGATTTCCTTTAAAATGAGCCATTGAACAACTCTCTACGATGTTCCAGTACCAAGCTATCTGTGGAAAAGAAAGAAAGAAAAAAATATCCCGTTTGCGGAGAATAACGTGGTTAAAGTTAATTTTCTTGATTATCAAGCCAATATATTTTCTTTGTTATTCAAGCCACAGGGCGGTAAGTTTCGTTTATAGGGTTTTCGGACAAGGCAGTTCTAATGGTGTACTTTTTGTTTTGATCTGACTCTGTTTTTAGGAGTTAGGGGTTTTTATATTTCTTAACATTGGACGTGATCGTCTCTTACTAGGTTGCTAGCTACCGCTGCAACCCGGATTAGAGACAGGAAATTATTTTAGTTATTATGGGCTGGAAGTTTGTTCTTTACTGTAATATATCAGTCCTTTATGTAAACTTTACTAACCTATACTATTATTCGTTCTTTATTATATTTGTTTAAATTCCAAAAGTTTTTAACCCCATTAATTTTCTTTAAAATGAACCATTGAACAACTCTCTACGATGTTCCAGTCCCAAGCTATCTGTTAAATTACTAACCTATATTATAATTAAGTGGTGTATAAAATTTAGCATAAGCAAAAGGTCGTTCTTTATTATATCCTTTATGTAATACCGCTGTAACCCTGATAACAAACAGTAAAATATTACAAACAGGAAAAAGCCTACGGCTTTTTCTTCTTTGAAATAGTAAGAGACGAACCTCAAACGATCAAGTAGCTAACTAAGTCCAATGCATGCAATAACTTTTTATTCCAATGATCGTCTTTTAATGTAACATATCAGTTACTATGGGAGAGAGATCGTTCTTTACTGTAATTGCTTCTTAGACACCATAAATATTTTTGCAATTTACATAAAAGCTTTAGAGATTCTAAACTAAAAACTAAATGATCTTAGAGTTTTTAATTTTTCTATAGCATCATATCCAGTGACAGCTTCATACAAAGGTGGCCTGATAGCAAAACACATCGAAGAGTTTAAGTTTTAGTTTAGAGTTTTAATTTAGAGTATTATGGCGTTTATAATGGCATTATAACGTCAGAGTTATGTGAGGCAGCGTGGTCGAGCGGTTTAAGGGGCTGGTGTTAGCCACTCTTCAATTCGGAGGCATGGGTTCGAATCCTACCGCTGACAGTATTTTTTACCAAAGCTAATTATAATCTTGTTTTAGTTACTATGAACTGAAGTTCGTTCTTTACTATAACTAGCTTGATTGAAATATTCAAACTATTGCTCGGATACCATGGATATTTTTGCAGTTTACACAAGCTGCAAAGAACGCAGCATTAAGGACAAAATTAAAAATTATATTCAGAAGTCCCAAAAGGTGGCAACAACGCAGGCTGATCTTAGTAAATTGACAAAAATTTTACGAATGTTTTACCGGGATTACGAAAAATATTCAAAATTAAAGATTAAAATTATCTGTGAAAGAATGGATTTTGTTGAAAAGTCAGCTAGAGATACTTTCGCAAAACTTCATAGTAATATCCAAAAGAAATGTTGCATGTTTAGTGAAAAGGTTCCAAGGTATGAACCGGTAACTGTGGAACAGTTTACAGATGTAATGGGAAATCTTATACATCACTGTGAATATATGGAGGCATAATTGTCCTTTACTAAGTTTCAGCTTAAATTCGATGATCGAGACTTTATGTACTAACTACATCCAAAGACTATGACGTCATTGATCAATATTGTATATAAAAAATGATGTTTTTCGTAAAAAATAATTAATTTAAAAGAAATTAAGTACAAATAGCGCTAGATCTAGAGATTTCCATTAAAATGAGCCATTGAACAACTCTCTACGATGTTCCAGTGCCAAGCTATCTGTGGAAAAGAAAGAAAGAAAAAAATATCCCGTTTGTGGAGAATAACGTGGTTCAAGTCAATTTTCTGCGTTTATAATTTTCTGCGTTTATAATGGCATTATAACGTCAGAGTTATGTGAGGCAGCGTGGTCGAGCGGTTTAAGGGGCTGGTGTTAGCCACTCTTCAATTCGGAGGCATGGGTTCGAATCCTACCGCTGACAGTATTTTTTACCAAAGCTAATTATAATCTTGTTTTAGTTACTATGAACTGAAGTTCGTTCTTTACTATAATTAGCTTGATTGAAATATTCAAACTATTGCTCGGATACCATGGATTATTATATTAATTATAGTTCTTTACTATAATTAACTATAGTGAAGTTGCGTATGCAAGTTAGTATAGGGAAGAGTTTGATCTTTATTATAATATCTTCGAACATTTGAACCTTTTATAATTTATAATGATGTATAATATAAATACTGTAATCTTAACTATAGTGAAGTTGCGTATGCAAATTAGTATAGGGAAGAGTTCGTTCTTTATTATAATTTTTAACCCAATTAATTTCCTTTAAAATGAGCCATTGAACAACTCTCTACGATGTTCCAGTGCCAAGCTATCTCTGGATACAAAAGAAAAAAGAAAAAAAAAGAAAAAAATATCCCATTTAGGCAGAATGTTGTAGTAGCTGCCACTTTTCTTGATTTTCAAGCCAATATATTTCCCTTGCTGTTCAAGCCAAGGGAGAGAAAGTTTCCTATACAGGGGTTTCGGACAAGGCGGTTCTAATAGTGTACTTTTTGTTTTGATCTGACTCCTCTGTTAGGAACTATGGGTTTTTATATTTCTTAACATTGGACGTGATCGTCTCTTACTAGGTTGCTAGCTACCGCTGCAACCCGGACTAGGTTGCTAGCTACCGCTGCAACCCGGATCTAATGGTAAGCATGCCCACTTGTTACTTGGGAGAAGGGGGTTCGAGTCCCCGTCGGGGAGAACTTTTAATATGTTGAATTAAAAGCACTATCTTTTCAGTTTAAAATTTGAAAAAGAAACTTGTTTATTTACATTCTAGCTAAAATAATGAAGATAATATGAATGAACCACAGGGTTCAGTTTCTTTGGACCTGA
The DNA here is from genome assembly GCF_049724085.1 of Artemia sp. Qi Xiang Cuo. NCBI lineage: Eukaryota > Metazoa > Arthropoda > Branchiopoda > Anostraca > Artemiidae > Artemia > Artemia sp. Qi Xiang Cuo. The sequence goes on along the minus strand of NC_142814.1, from coordinate 17,181,178 downwards.
GTTCGTTTTTTAACTATAAATACAAACAGGAACAAGCCTACGGCTTTTTCTTCTTTTAAAAAGTAAGAGACGAAACTCAAACAATCAATTAGCTAACTAAGTACAATGTATGGAATGGTTTGTTATTTCAGTGATCGTCTTTTAATGTAAATTTACTAACCTATACTATAGTTAAGTGGCCTATATAATTTAGTATAGGCAAGAGGTCGTTCTTTATTATAAAAAAGAAAAAAAGAAAAAAAATATCCCGTTTAGGAAGAATGTTGTAGTAGCTGCCACTTTTCTTGATTTTCAAGCCAATATATTGCCCTTGCTGTTCAAGCCAAGGGACAGAAAGTTTCCTATACAGTGGTTTCAGACAAGGCGGTTCTAACGGTGTACTTTTTGTTTTCATCTGACTCCTTTTTTAGGAACTATGGGTTTTTATATTTCTTAACATTGGACGTGATCGTCTCTTACTAGGTTGCTAGCTACCGCTGCAACCCGGATTTAAAATGAGCCATTGAACAGCTCCTTACGATGTTCCAGTGCCTAGCTATCTGTGGAATTACTAACCTATACTATAATTAAGTGGTGTATAAAAATTAGTATAGGCAAGAGCTCGTTCTTTATTATATTATTGATTTGACTCTATTTTTAGGAGTTTTGTTATATTTCTTAGCATTGGACTGATCGTTTCTTACTAGATTGCTAGCTACTGCTGCAACCCGGATTCACATATATATTATTTATGAGAGGCAACCTGGCCGAGTGGTCCAAGGCACTGGTGTTAGCCACCAGTCTCTTCGGAGGCGTGGGTTCAAATCTTACCGCAGGTATACGATTATGTTTGAAAGACTGCAGTGTGAAAAGACATCGAAAATGCAGTTTTTGGTGGAAAAATTTATTCTCTTTTAGAAATAATTTATTTTAGTTACAAAAGGTTTTTAACCCAATTAATTTCCTTTAAAATGAGCTATTGAACAACCCTCTACGATGTTCCAGTGCCAAGCTATCTCTGGAAACAAAGAAAAAAAAAAGAAAAAAATATCCCGTTTAGGAAGAATGTTGTAGTAGCTGCCACTTTTCTTGATTTTCAAGCCAATATATTTCCCTTTCTGTTCAAGCCAAGGGACAGAAAATTTCCTATACAGGGGTTTCGGACAAGGCGGTTCTAATAGTGTACTTTTTGTTTTGATCTGACTCCTTTTTTAGGAACTATGGGTTTTTATATTTCTTAACATTGGACGTGATCGTCTCTTACTAGGTTGCTAGCTACTGCTGCAACCCGGATTAACTATAGTGAAGTTGCGTATGCAAGTTAGTATAGGGAGGAGTTTGATCTTTATTATAATATCTTCGAACATTTGAACCTTTTATAATTTATAATGATGTATAATATAAATACTGTAATCTTAAGTATAGTGAAGTTGCGTATGCAAGTTAGTATAGGGAAGAGTTCGTTCTTTATTATAATACGTTTTTTACTAGGTTGCTTGCTACCATTGCAACCCGGATTATGTAATTAATAGGTTGCTAGCTACCGCTGCAGCCTAGATATTCTTATTTCTGCTACTATGGGCTGTGGTTCGTTCTTTACTGCTAAACTAGCAAAACAGTTTTTAAGTCTGATGAAGATTCAACTGATGTGTCAAAAGTAAGGTTGCAATTCGACGATTTTGTTTTGGTCTTATTGTAATTGGTATCGTGAAATAATAATATGCATATGGTTCTTAAATCATACTTCTTTATGGTCCCATTTGGTCTAGTGGCTAGGATAGTTAACTTTCACTTAGGAGGACCGGGTTCGATTCCCGGTGTGGGAAAATTTTTAACTCTATAATCTTCCAACATTCGAACCTTTTATAATCTATAATGATGTATAATATAAATACTGTAATCTTCACTATAGTGAAGTTGCCTATGCAAGTTAGTATAGGGAAGAGTTCGATCTTTATTATATTTAACCAACCAGCTGTGCTTATCAATTTTAAAGGTCATTCGTTTGGATATTGCAATTACCATGGTCAAATGCTATGGCCATCTCTGTAGTTTTCAAATAATTGGGCTTAGCTCTCTTACGGCGTCAAACTGTGTCCCGAATTCGACTCAAAATCTTAACTCGATATATTTAATCGGAAAATTTTTAGTTTCAAAGCCGGTTGACAAATTTATCACAAAATCAATATGGTGGTACATCCATATTTGCAACTTTGGGTGATTTCTAACCACCATCACATGACAAAATATGCTTTTTGAACCCCCATGGTACTTTTAAAATACACTTCCCACGTAATCTAAATTACGAAATTAGTTGTAAATCAATGGATCTTTTGGGAAAATAATATGAAACCAAAACAACTGTCGGAAGGTACTGAGGATGTGAAAAATGGAGAAAATCAACAAATCAGCATGCTGCTGAACTTGGACTATGCCCTCCAATTGGGAGTCACATTTTTACTGTTCCAGATCGTATAGATTATAGACGGTTCACCCTTTTTACATACAATGAAGTATGTAAGAAAACGATTTTCATAAAAAATGGATGTAAAAAAAATGGCGAAAATGTTTTCAGTTCGGAAAATATCTACTATCGTTTGGAACTCTTTGCCTACCCATTATTTCATTCAAGTGAATTTTCAAGATATACAGTAGGTATGCCACTTAGAATACCTTAAGCAAGTCCTCAACATGTGATCCAATCTTCCAGCCTAAAGCACCTAAAAATGTGTTGAATTGGAACAAATGTTGCTCCATCAAAATTCTATGGTTGGGAACCCTATTTGGGAAACCTACAGTCTCCAGGCTAGAACAGCAAAGAAAATCCCTTTATGCTTGGGCAAAACTGATCAGTCCTTTTTTTAACCTTCTCTGCTGCTAGCGGGGCATTGGAAAACTTTAATGAGTTGTTTAAGGGCTTATTTTAAAGGAATTACTACATCAATGTGTTTTTGAAATTAACAAACCATAATGTCCAAAATAAAAGCTATTTTTTGACAAAAACTGAATCGTCGTATACAAGATTTGGAATGGCGTCATCATCATAGGTTACAACCATAAATAACGTCATAGCGAAACTATATGATGACTTCGGTTGCTGCTATGGTTCGTTCTTTACTATAGGTTTTTAACCCAATTAATTTACTTTAAAATAAGCTATTGAACAACTCTCTACGATGTTCCAGTGCCAACCTATCTGTGGAAAAGAAAAAAAGAAAAAAAGAAAAAAATATCTCGTTTAGGCAGAATGTTGTAGTAGCTGCCACTTTTCTTGATTTTCAAGCCAATATATTTCCCTTGCTGTTCAAGCCCAGGGACAGAAAGTTTCCTATACAGGGGTTTCGGACAAGGCGGTTCTAATGGTGTACTTTTTGTTTTGATCTGACTCCTCTGTTAGGAACTATGGGTTTTTATATTTCTTAACATTGGACGTGATCGTCTCTTACTAGGTTGCTAGCTACCGCTGCAACCCGGATCACATATATATTTATTTATGAGAGGCAGCCTGGCCGAGTGGTCCAAGGCACTGGTGTTAGCCACCAGTCTCTTCGGAGGCGTGGGTTCAAATCCTGGTATACGATTATGTTTGAAAGACTGCAGTGTGAAAAGACATCAAAAATGCAGTTTTTGGTGGAAAAATTTATTCTCTTTTAGAAATAATTTATTTAGTTACTATAGATTTTTAACCCAATTAATTACATTTAAAATGAGCTTTTGAACAACGCTCTACGATTTTCCAGTGCCAAGCTATCTCTGGATACAAAAAAAGAAAAAAAAGAAAAAAATATCCCGTTTGTGGAGAATAACGTTGTTAAAGTCAATTTTCTTGATTTTCAAGCCAATATATATCCCTTGCTGTTCAAGCCAAGGGACAGAAAGTTTCCTATACAGGGGTTTCGGACCAGGCGGTTCTAATGGTGTACTTTTTGTTTTGATCTGACTCCTTTTTAGGAACTATGGGTTTTTATATTTCTTAACATTGGACGTGATCGTCTCTTACTAGGTTGCTAGCTACCGCTGCAACCCGGATAACATTGGACGTGATCGTCTCTTACTAGGTTGATAGCTACCGCTGCAACCCGGATCTCTTACTAGGTTGCTAGCTACCGCTGCAACCCGGATATATTTCCCTTGCTGTTCTAGCCAAATGACAGAAAGTTTCCTATACAGGGGTTTCAGACAAGGCGGTTCTAATGGTGTACTTTTTGTTTTGATCTGACTCCTTTTTTAGGAGCTATGGGTTTTTATATTTCTTAACAATGGACGTGATCGTCTCTTACTAGGTTGCTAGCTACCAATACAAACCGGATTTATTAACATTGGACTGATCGTTTCTTACTAGGTTGCTAGCTACCGCTGCAACCCGGATCTTATACAGGGTTTTCGGACAAGGCGGTTCTAGTGGTGTACTTTTTGTTTTGAACTGACTAATTTTTCAGGAACTATGGGTTTTTATTATTCTTGACATTGGACCTGATCGTCATTTACTAGGTTGCTAGCGACCGCTGTAACCCAGATTAAAAGGTTACTGGCTACCGCTGCAACTCGGATTGCGTATAAAATTTATTAGACGCAAGAGGTCGTTCTTTATTGTAATAAACTGACAACATTTCTTTTGGATATTACTATGAAGTTTTGCCAAAGCATTTCTTGCCGACTTTTCAAAAGCATCCGCTCTTTCAAAGATAATTTTAATCTGTAATTTTGAATGCTTTTTGTGATCCTGGTTAAACATGCGTAGAATGTTTCTCAATTTACGGATATCAGCCTGCATTTTTGCCATCTTCTTGTATTTCTGAATGTAATTTTTCCCTTTGTCCTTTTGCGTTCTTCGGTACAACCTCGCAGAGAATTTAATTTTTTCATTATAACTTTTGTCACCCAAGTATCTACCCATTATTCTGGTAGCAACTTTTTTATTATGTTTGTTTCGGTAATCTTAATCGTTATCATACCGTTCCTTGCTCTTTTGTTTGGCTGTCTCAATTTTTGCATGTCTATAAACTTCATCATTATAATAACGCTGTTTTTCACTATCAGTTTTTGCATGTCTATAAACTTCATCATTATAATAACGCTGTTTGTCACTATCAGTTTTTGCATGTCTATAAACTTCATCATTATACTAACGCTGTTTGTCACTATCAATTTTTGCATGTCTATAAACTTCATCATTATAATAACGCTGTTTGTCACTATCAATTTTTGCGTGTCTATAAACTTCATCATTATAATAACGCTGTTTGTCACTATCAATTTTCGAATGTCTATAAACTTCATCATTATAATAACGCTGTTTGTCACTATTAATTTTCGCATCTTGATACGCCTTGTCGGTTGAATACCTTTACTTTTCTCTTTTCAAGATGTTGTCTCTGTTTTTTGTATAGTACTGTTTTTTTTTAAATTACGTATAACTCGCTTAAAAGGCATCTTATTACAAAACAAGAAATAATATTCTTATCTAATTAACACTTCTTAAGACTCGTATCATGTACCCATAACCTAACAAAAAATAAAACTAATTTTTTAATTTTCAGGTATTTTGTTAGTTTGAATGAAAAGATTAAAATTATTGCTCAGATATCATAAATATGTTTGCAGTTTACATAACAACTTTAGCGATTCTAAACTGAAAAATAAAATATATTAAAAAATTGAATTTTTTGGTCTGAAAATACATAGTAAATCCCAGATCGGGTAGTTAGAACCTAACCAAAAATAAAACTAATTTTAACATTTTAAGGTATTTTTCTAGCTTGATTGAAATATTCAAACTATTGCTCGGATACCATGGATATTTTTGCAGTTTACACAAGCTGCAAAGAACGCAGCATTAAGGACAAAATTAAAAATTATATTCAGAAGTCCCAAAAGGTGGCAACAACGCAGGCTGATCTTAGTAAATTGAGAAAAATTTTACGAATGTTTTACCGGGATTACGAAAAATATTCAAAATTAAAGATTAAAATTATCTGTGAAAGAATGGATTTTGTTGAAAAGTCAGCTAGAGATACTTTCGCAAAACTTCATAGTAATATACAAAAAAAATGTTGCATGTTTAGTGAAAAGGTTCCAAGGTATGAACCGGCAACTGTGGAACAGTTTACGGATGTAATGGGAAATCTTATACATCACTGTGAATATATGGAGGCATAATTGTCCTTTACTTAGTTTCAGCTTAAATTCGATGATCGAGACTTTATGTACTAACTACATCCAAAGACTATGACGTCATTGATCAATATTGTATATAAAAAATGATGTTTTTCGTAAAAAATAATTAATTTAAAAGAAATTAAGTACAAATAGCGCTAGATCTAAAGATTTCCATTAAAATGAGCCATTGAACAACTCTCTACGATGTTCCAGTGCCAAGCTATCTGTGGAAAAGAAAGAAAGAAAAAAATATCCCGTTTGTGGAGAATAACGTGGTTCAAGTCAATTTTCTGAATTTTCAAGCCAATATATTTTCTTTGTTATTCAAGCCAAAGGGCGGTAAGTTTCCTATATAGGGGTTTCGGACAAGGTGGTTCTAATGGTGTACTTTTTGTTTTGATCTGACTCTTTTCATAGGAGTTTGGGGTTTTTATATTTTTTTAACATTGGACGTGATCGTCTCTTACTAGGTTGCTAGCTACCAATGCAACCCGGATAAATTGCTCCTTCCAAAATTAATATACGAATATTCTAAAAAGTACGCCTCTGTATATTCACTGTGTTGTCGAATATTTTTCATTGCATCTATAAACTGTTCGGCAGTTGCCAATCCATACCTTGGAAGCTTTTCATTAAACTGACAACATTTCTTTTGGATATTACTATGAAGCTTTTCCAAAGCATTTCTAGCTGACTTTTAAACAGCATCCGCTCTTTCAAAGAGAATTTTAATCTGTAATTTTGAGTGCTTTTTGTGATCCTGGTTAAACATGCGTAAAATGTTTCTCAATTTACGAAGATCAGCCAGCATTTTTGCCATCTTCTTGTATTTCTGAATGTAATTTTTCCCTTTGTCCTTATCCGTTCTTCGGTACAACCTCGCAGAGAATTTAATTTTTTCATTATAGCTTTTGTCACCCAAGTATCTACCCATTATTCTGGTAGCAACTTTTTTCTTATGTTTGTTTCGGTAATCTTTATCGTTATCATACCGTTCCTTGCTCTTTTGTTTGGCTGTCTCAATTTTTGCATGTCTATAATCCTCATCATTAAGATAACACTCCTTGCTGTTTTGTTTGGCTCTCTCAATTTTCGCATCTCGATACGCCTTGTCGGTTGAATACCTTTGCTTTTCTCTTTTCAAGATGTTGTCTCTGTTTTTTGTATAGTACTATTTTTTTAAATTACGTATAACTCTATTAGAAGGCATCTTATTACAAAACAAGAAATAATATTCTTATCTAATTGAAACTTTTTAAGACTCGTATCATGTACCCATAACCTAACAAAAAATAAAACTAATTTTTAAATTTTCAGGTATTTTGTTAGTTTGAATTAAAAGATTAAAATTATTGCTCATATATCATAAACATTTTTTCAGTTTACATAATAACTTTAGTGATTCAAAACTGAAAAATGAAATATATTAAAAAATTGAATTTTTTGGTCTGAAAATACATAGTAAATTCCACATCGGGTAGTTAGAACCTAACCAAAAATAAAACTAATTTTAACATTTTAAGGTATTTTTCTAGCTTGAATTGAAATATTCAAACTATTGCTCGGATACCATGGATATTTTGCAGTTTACACAAGCTGCAAAGAACGCATAAGGGCAAAATTAAAAATTATATTCAGAAGTCCAAAAACATGGCAACAATGCTGGCTGATCTTAGTAAATTTAGAAAAATTTTACGAATGTTTTACCGGGATTACGAAAAATATTCAAAATTAAAGATTAAAATTATCTTTGAAAGAATGGATTTTGTTGAAAAGTCAGCTAGAGATGCTTTCGCAAAACCTCATAGTAATATCCAAAAGAAATGTTGCATGTTTAGTGAAAAGCTTCCAAGGTATGAATCGGCAACTGTGGAACAGTTTACAGATGTAATGGGAAATTTTATACATCACTGTGAATATATGGAGGCATAATTGTTCTTTACTTAGTTTCAGCTTTAATTCGATGATCCAGACTTTATGTACTAGCTACATCCAAAGACTATGGCGTCATTGATTAATATTGTATATAAAAAATTAAGTTTTTCGTAAAAAAAAAATTAATTTAAAAAAAAAATTAATTACAAATAGCGCTAGATCTATAGATTTACTTTAAAATGAGCCATTGAACAACTCTCTACGATGTTCCAGTGCCAAGCTATCTGTGGAAAAGAAAGAAAGAAAAAAATATCCCGTTTGCGGAGAATAACGTGGTTAAAGTTAATTTTCTTGATTATCAAGCCAATATATTTTCTTTGTTAATCAAGCCGCAGGGCGGTAAGTTTCCTTTATAGGGTTTTCGGACAAGGCAGTTCTAATGGTGTACTTTTTTTTTGATCTGACTCTGTTTTTAGGAGTTAGGGGTTTTTATATTTCTTAACATTGGACGTGATCGTCTCTTACTAGGTTGCTAGGTACCGCTGCAACCCGGATTAGAAACAGGAAATTATTTTAGTTATTATGGGCTGGAAGTTTGTTCTTTACTGTAATATATCAGTCCTTTATGTAAACTTTACTAACCTAAACTATTATTCGTTCTTTATTATATTTGTTTAAATTCCAAAAGGTTTTTAACCCCATTAATTTTCTTTAAAATGAACCATTGAACAACTCTCTACGATGTTCCAGTCCCAAGCTATCTGTTAAATTACTAACCTGCATTATAATTAAGTGGTGTATAAAATTTAGCATAGGCAAAAGGTCGTTCTTTATTATATCCTTTATGTAATACCGCTGTAACCCTGATAACAAACAGTAAAATATTACAAACAGGAAAAAGCCTATGGCTTTTTCTTCTTTGAAATAGTAAGAGACGAACCTCAAACGATCAAGTAGCTAACTAAGTCCAATGCATGCAATAACTTTTTATTCCAATGATCGTCTTTTAATGTAACATATCAGTTACTATGGGAGAGAGATCGTTCTTTACTGTAATTGCTTCTTAGACACCATACATATTTTTGCAATTTACATAAAAGCTTTAGAGATTCTAAACTAAAAACTAAATGATCTTAGAGTTTTTGATTTTTCTATAGCATCATATCCAGTGACAGCTTCATACAAAGGTGGCCTGATAGCAAAACACATCGACGAGTTTAAGTTTTAGTTTAGAGTTTTAATTTAGAGTATTATGGCGTTTATAATGGCATTATAACGTCATAGTTATGTGAGGCAGCGTGGTCGAGCGGTTTAAGGGGCTGGTGTTAGCCACTCTTCAATTCGGAGGCATGGGTTCGAATCCTACCGCTGACAGTATTTTTTACCAAAGCTAATTATAATCTTGTTTTAGTTACTATGAACTGAAGTTCGTTCTTTACTATAATTAACTATAGTGAAGTTGCGTATGCAAGTTAGTATAGGGAAGAGTTTGATCTTTATTATAATATCTTCGAACATTTGAACCTTTTATAATTTATAATGATGTATAATATAAATACTGTAATCTTAAGTATAGTGAAGTTGCGTATGCAAGTTAGTATAGGGAAGAGTTCGTTCTTTATTATAATTTTTAACCCAATTAATTTCCTTTGAAATCAGCCATTGAACAACTCTCTACGATGTTCCAGTGCCAAGCTATCTCTGGATACAAAAGAAAAAAGAAAAAAAAGAAAAAAATATCCCATTTAGGCAGAATGTTGTAGTAGCTGCCACTTTTCTTGATTTTCAAGCCAATATATTTCCCTTGCTGTTCAAGCCAAGGGAGAGAAAGTTTCCTATACAGGGGTTTCGGACAAGGCGGTTCTAATGGTGTACTTTTTGTTTTGATCTGACTCCTCTGTTAGGAACTATGGGTTTTTATATTTCTTAACATTGGACGTGATCGTCTCTTACTAGGTTGCTAGCTACCGCTGCAACCCGGACTAGGTTGCTAGCTACCGCTGCAACCCGGATCTAATGGTAAGCATGCCCACTTGTTACTTGGGAGAAGGGGGTTCGATTCCCCGTCGGGGAGAACTTTTAATATGTTGAATTAAAAGCACTATCTTTTCAGTTTAAAATTTGAAAAAGAAACTTGTTTATTTACATGCTAGCTAAAATAATGAAGATAATATGAAGGAACCACAGGGTTCAGTTTCTTTGGACCTGAGTTCGTTTTTTAACTATAAATACAAACAGGAAAAAGCCTACGGCTTTTTCTTCTCTTAAAAAGTAAGAGACGAAACTCAAACAATCAATTAGCTAACTAAGTACAATGTATGGAATGGTTTGTTATTTCAGTGATCGTCTTTTAATGTAAATTTACTAACCTATACTATAGTTAAGTGGCCTATATAATTTAGTATAGGCAAGAGGTAGTTCTTTATTATAAAAAAGAAAAAAAGAAAAAAAATATCCCGTTTAGGAAGAATGTTGTAGTAGCTGCCACTTTTCTTGATTTTCAAGCCAATATATTTCCCTTGCTGTTCAAGCCAAGGGACAGAAAGTTTCCTATACAGGGGTTTCAGACAAGGCGGTTCTAACGGTGTACTTTTTGTTTTGATCTGACTCCTTTTTAGGAACTATGGGTTTTTATATTTCTTAACATTGGACGTGATCGTCTCTTACTAGGTTGCTAGCTACCGCTGCAACCCGGATTTAAAATGAGCCATTGAACAGCTCCTTACGATGTTCCAGTGCCTAGCTATCTGTGGAATTACTAACCTATACTATAATTAAGTGGTGTATAAAAATTAGTATAGGCACGAGCTCGTTCTTTATTATATTATTGATTTGACTCTATTTTTAGGAGTTTTGTTATATTTCTTAGCATTGGACTGATCGTTTCTTACTAGATTGCTAGCTACTGCTGCAACCCGGATTCACATATATATTATTTATGAGAGGCAACCTGGCCGAGTGGTCCAAGGCACTGGTGTTAGCCACCAGTCTCTTCGGAGGCGTGGGTTCAAATCTTACCGCTGGTATACGATTAAGTTTGAAAGACTGCAGTGTGAAAAGACATCGAAAATGCAGTTTTTGGTGGAAAAACTTATTCTCTTTTAGAAATAATTTATTTTAGTTACAAAAGGTTTTTAACCCAATTAATTTCCTTTAAAATGAGCTATTGAACAACCCTCTACGATGTTCCAGTGCCAAGCTATCTCTGGAAACAAAGAAAAAAAAAAAAAGAAAAAAATATCCCGTTTAGGAAGAATGTTGTAGTAGCTGCCACTTTTCTTGATTTTCAAGCCAATATATTTCCCTTTCTGTTCAAGCCAAGGGACAGAAAATTTCCTATACAGGGGTTTCGGACAAGGCGGTTCTAATAGTGTACTTTTTGTTTTGATCTGACTCCTTTTTTAGGAACTATGGGTTTTTATATTTCTTAACATTGGACGTGATCGTCTCTTACTAGGTTGCTAGCTACCGCTGCAACCCGGATTATATACTAATTATGACGTCACTCTATTCACGTCATAGCTCTAATATAAAACTATGATGACGTTCATTATTTATCTAGTAGGGTTTCAGACAAGGTATTTCTAATGATGTACTTTTGTTTTGATCTGACTCTATTTTTAGGAGTTTTGGGTTTTTATATTTCTTAGCATTGGACTGATCGTCTCATACTAGGTTGCTAGCTACTGCTGCAACCCAAATTCACATATATATTTATTTATGAAAGGCAGCCTGGCCGAGTGGTCCAAGGCACTGGTGTTAGCCACCAGTCTCTTCAGAGGCGTGGGTTCAATTCTTACCGCTGGTATACGATTATGTTTGAAAGACTGCAGTGTGAAAAGACATCAAAATGCAGTTTTTGGTGGAAAAATTTATTCTCTTTTAGAAATAATTTATTTTAGTTACTATAGATTTTTAACCCAATTAATTTCCTTTAAAATGAGCTATTGAACAACCCTCTACGATGTTCCAGTGCCAAGCTATCTCTGGATACAAAAAAAGAAAAAAAAGAAAAAAAAAAGAAAAAAATATCCCGTTTAGGCAGAATGTTGTAGTAGCTGCCACTTTTCTTGATTTTCAAGCCAATATATTTCCCTTGCTGTTCAAGCCAAGGGACAGAAATTTTACTATGCAGGGGTTTCGGACAAGGCGGTTCTAATGGTGTACTTTTTGTTTTGATCTGACTCTTTTTTTTAAGAACTATGGGTTTTTATGTTTCTTAACATTGGACGTGATCGTCTCTTACTAGGTTGCTAGCTACCGCTGCAACCCGGATTATATACTAATTATGACGTCACTCTATTCACGTCATAGCTCTAATATAAAACTATGATGACGTTCATTATTTATCTAGTAGGGTTTCAGACAAGGTATTTCTAATGATGTACTTTTGTTTTGATCTGACTCTATTTTTAGGAGTTTTGGGTTTTTATATTTCTTAGCATTGGACTGATCGTCTCTTACTAGGTTGCTAGCTACTGCTGCAACCCAAATTCACATATATATTTATTTATGAGAGGCAGCCTGGCCGAGTGGTCCAAGGCACTGGTGTTAGCCACCAGTCTCTTCAGAGGCGTGGGTTCAATTCTTACCGCTGGTATACGATTATGTTTGAAAGACTGCAGTGTGAAAAGACATCAAAATGCAGTTTTTGGTGGAAAAATTTATTCTCTTTTAGAAATAATTTATTTTAGTTACTATAGATTTTTAACCCAATTAATTTCCTTTAAAATGAGCTATTGAACAACCCTCTACGATGTTCCAGTGCCAAGCTATCTCTGGATACAAAAAAAGAAAAAAGAAGAAAAAAAAAGAAAAAAATATCCCGTTTAGGCAGAATGTTGTAGTAGCTGCCACTTTTCTTGATTTTCAAGCCAATATATTTCCCTTGCTGTTCAAGCCAAGGGACAGAAATTTTACTATGCAGGGGTTTCGGACAAGGCGGTTCTAATGGTGTACTTTTTGTTTTGATCTGACTTTTTTTTAAGAACTATGGGTTTTTATATTTCTTAACATTGGACGTGATCGTCTCTTACTAGGTTGCTAGCTACCACTGCAACCCGGATATAGCTCGTTGTTTAATGCAATACTTGTCGAAAGATGAACGTGTATAAATATTGCATTCACTTATTAGGTCACATATGGTTATCTTTTAATGTATTATTACAAACTATTCTTTGGAATAGTAAGAGACGAACCTCAAAGAATCAGGCAGCTAACTAAGTCCAATATAAGTAATTGTTTGTTCTTCAAATGATCATCTTTTAATTTGGCGTTTCTTAATAGGTTGCTAGCTACCACTTAAACCCGGATTATGTAATAGGTTGCTAGCTACCGCTGCAACCTAGATATTCTTATTTCTGCTACTATGGACTAAGGTTCGTTCTTTCACGTAAAACTAGCAAAACATTTTTTAAGCCTGATGAAGATTTAACTAATGTGTCAAAAGTAAGGTTGCAAGTCGACGATTTTGTTTTGGCCTTATTATAATTGGTATGGTGAAATAATAATACGCATATGGCTCTTAAATCATACTTCTTTATGGTTCAATATGGTCTAGTGGCTAGGATAGTTAACTTTCACTTAACAGGCTCGGGTTCGATTCCCGGTGTGGGAAAATTTTTAACTCTATAATCTTCGAACATTTGAACCTTTTATAATTTATGATGATGCATAATATAAATACTGTAATCTTAACTATAGTGAAATTGCGTATGCAAGTTAGTACAGGGAAGAGTTCGATCTTTATTATAATGGTGGAAAAATTTATTCTCTTTTAGAAATAATTTATTTTAGTTACTATAGATTTTTAACCCAATTAATTTCCTTTAAAATTAGCTATTTAACAACCCTATACGATTTTCCAGTGCCAAGCTATATCTAGATAAAAAAAAAGAAAAAAAAAAGAAAAAAAAAAGAAAAAAATATCCCGTTTAGGCAGAATGTTGTAGTAGCTGCCACTTTTCTTGATTTTCAAGCCAATATATTTCCCTTGCTGTTCAAGCCAAGGGACAGAAATTTTACTATGCAGGGGTTTCGGACAAGGCGGTTCTAATGGTGTACTTTTTGTTTTGATCTGACTCTATTTTTAAGAACTATGGGTTTTTATATTTCTTAACATTGGACGTGATCGTCTCTTACTAGGTTGCTAGCTACCGCTGCAACCCGGATTACTTTCAAAAGGCATTTGCTTCAAGTCATCTTGTCAATAGATTATGTAAATAATTATTATAATTTGTTTGAATGTATAATTATGGATAATTAATGGATAATTTGTTTGAATTACAAAATTAGTATTATTGGTTAGACACCATAAATATTTTTGCAGTTTACATAATAAGTTTAGCGATTCTGGACTGAAAACTAAAATAATTGCAATTATAAGACAATAATATGGAGATACGTACTTTACGGGTTACAAACCAAAAAAAGTTTGGTTCCAGGATACAATAATAACTTTGAACTGAGATGAAAAAAAAATTTCTGCCAGGAGACAAAAAGTAAAACTAATTATAAAATTTTCATGTATTTTTGTTGTTTAAATTAAGAAAATACTATTACTGATTAGGCATCATAAATATTTTTGCAGTTTACATAATAATTTTAGCGATTAAGCCAAAAAAGAAAATTTTTGTTCCAGGAGTTTCGGTTACTATTGAGACAAGTAGCTATTTTTACTATAGAGTTCATTACCATGAACTGTTTGATTGCTTCAAAATTCAAATATCTTTGAAAAGACTGCAGTATGAAAATACATCAAAAATGCAATTTTTTTGACAAAATTGATTCTACTTTAAAAAGTATTTTATTTTTAATTACAAAAGGCACTAGATGTTGCAATTTCCTTTAAAATGAACTATTATACAGCTCTCTATGATTTTCCAGTGCCCAGCTAGCTGAGGAGGAAAATCAAGCGGAAAGAAAAAAATATCCCGTTTGTGGAGAATAACTTGGTAAAAGTCTATTTTCTTGATTTTCCAGCCAATATATTTTCTTTGTTATTCAAGCCAAAGGACGGTAAGTTTCCTTTATAGAGGTTTCGGACAAGGCGGTTCTAATGATGTACTTTTTGTTTTGATCTGACTCTTTTTTTAGGAGTTGGGGGGTTTTATATTTCTTAACATTGGAGGTGATCGTCTCTTACTAGGTTGCTAGCTACCGCTGCAACCCGGAAATCTTACTAGGTTGCTAGCTACCGCTGCAACCCGGATTTTTTATTTCTTAACATTGAACGTGATCATCTCTTACTAGGTTGCTAGCTACCGCTGCAACCCGGATACCGCTGTAACCCTGATAAAAAAAACAGGAAAATATTACAAACAGGAAGAAGCCTACGGCTTTTTCTTCTTTGAAATAGTAAGAGACGAACCTCAAACGATCCAGTAGCTAACTAAGTCCAATGCATGCAATAAATTTTTATTCCAATGATCGTCTTTTAATGTAACATATCAGTTACTATGTGAGAGAGATCGTTCTTTACTGTAAAAAACTTTGAAAAGACTGCAGCATGAAAAGACATCAAAAATGCAGTTTTTGGTTGAAAAATTTATTCTCTTTTAGAAATAATTTATTTTAGTTACAAAGGATTTTTAACCCAATTAATTTCCTTTAAAATGAGCCATTGAACAACTCTCTACGATGTTCCAGAATGTCCCGTTTAGGCAGAATGTTGTAGTAGCTGCCACTTTTCTTGATTTTCAAGCCAATATATTTCCCTTGCTGTTCAAGCCAAGGGCCAGAAAGTTTACTATACAGGGGTTTCGGACAAGGCGGTTCTAATGGTGTACTTTTGAATTTGATCGGACTCCCTTTTTAGGAACTATGGGTTTTATATTTCTTAACATTGGACGTGATCGTCTCTTACTAGGTTGCTATCTACCGCTGCAACCCGGATTAAAGTGAGCTATTATACAGCTCTCTATGATTTTCCAGTGGCCAGCTAGCTGAGAAGGAAAATCAATTGGAAAGAAAAAAATATCCCGTTTGTGGAGAATAACGTGGTAAAAGTCAATTTGCTTGATTTTCAAGCCAATATATTTTCTTTGTTATTCAAGCCAAAGGGCGGTAAGTTTCCTTTATAGAGGTTTCGGACAAGGTGGTTCTAATGGTGAACTTTTTGTTTTGATCTGACTCTTTTTTAGGAGTTGGGGGGTTTTATATTTCTTAACATTGGACGTGATCGTCTCTTACTAGGTTGCTAGCTACCGCTGCAACCCGCATTATGATGAACTATATCGGCCCTTTATGTAAACTATGACCTAAGGTTCGGTCTTTATTATAATCACATATGGTTATCTTTTAATGTATTATTACAAACAGGAAAAAGCCTACGGCTTTTTCTTCTTTGGAATATTAAGAGACGAACATCAAAGAATCAGGCAGCTAACTAAGTCCAATATAAGCAATTGTTTGTTCTTCTAATGATCATCTTTTAATTTGGCGTTTCTTACTAGGTTGCTAGCTACCACTTAAACCCGGATTATGTAATAGGTTGCTAGCTACCGCTGCAACCTAGATATTCTTATTTCTGCTACTATGGGCTAAAGTTCGTTCTTTCATGTAAAACTAGCAAAACATTTTTTAAGCCTGATGAAGATTTAACTAATGTGTCAAAAGTAAGGATGCAAGTCGACGATTTTGTTTTGGCTTATTATAATTGGTATGGTGAAATGATAATATGTATATGGCTCTTAAATCATACTTCTTTATGGTTCCATATGGTCTAGTGGCTAGGATAGTTAACTTTCACTTAATAGGCTCGGGTTCGATTCCCGGTGTGGGAAAATTTTTAACTCTATAATCTTCGAACATTTGAACCTTTTATAATTTATAATGATGTATAATATAAATACTGTAATCTTAACTATAGTGAAGTTACCTATGCAAGTTAGTATAGGGAAGAGTTCGATCTTTATTATAAATTCCAGTGCCAAGCTATCTCTGGAAACAAAAGAAAGAAAGAAAAAACGAATATTTTACCGATTATCTACTAATAACCATATATGATTACATTAAATCTTACTAGGTTGCTAGCTACCGCTGCAACCCGGAATCATATATGGTTATTAGTAGATAATCGGTAAAATATTCGTTCTTTGTTATAATTTAAAATGATCCATTGAACAACTCTCTACGATGTTCCAGTGCTGAGCTATCTATGGAATATAAAGTTTAAAATACAACCTTACCACGAACTGTTTGACTGATTCAAAAATCAAATATCTATGAAAAGACAGCAGTATGGAAAGACATCAAAAATACAGTTTTTAGTGGAAAAATTTATTCTGTTTTAAAATAATTTGTTTTAGTTACAAAAGGTTTTTAACCCAATTTTCTTTAAAAATGAACCATTGAACAACTCTTTACGATGTTCCAGTTCAAAGCTATCCCTGGAAAAGAAGAAACAAAGAAAAAAATATCCCGTTTCTGGAGAATAACGTGGTTAAAGTCACTTTTCTTGATTTTCAAGCCAATATATTTCCCTTGCTGTTAAAGCCAAAGGGCGGTAAGTTTCCTTTCAAGGGGATTCGGACAAGGTGGTTGTAATGGTGTACTTTTTGTTTTGATCTAACTCCTTTCTTAGGAACTATGGGTTTTTACATTTCTTAACATTGGACGTGATCGTCTCTTACTAGGTTGCTAGCTACCGCTGCAACCCGGATTATGTAACCATTAGTTGAATGTTTAAGTCACGTATCAAGCATCAAGAACCTAACAAAAAATTAAGCTAATTTTTAAATTCTCAGGTATTTTTCTAGTCTAAATTAAAAGATTAAAACTATTGTTCAGACACCATAAATATTTTTGCAGTTAATAACTTTAGCGATTGTGAACTAAAAACAAAATAAAATAAAAATTAATTTTTTCAATTTTTACGTCACGTCGCTCATTAAGTCATATATGGTTATTTGTACACAATAGGTTTTAGATATTACGTCATGTCACTTATTACGTTATCATAATTTTAACTGATCTATTGAACAACTCTCTACGATGTTCTAGTGCTAAGCTATCTATGGAATATAAAGTTTAAAATACAACCTTACCACGAACTGTTTGATTTCTTCAAAAATCAAACGTCTTTGAAAAGACAGCAGTATGGAAAGACATAAAAAATACAGTTTTTAGTGGGAAAATTTATCCTGTTTTAAAATAATTTGTTTTAGTTACAAAAGGTTTTTAACTCAATTAATTTCCTTTAAAATGAGCTATTCAACAACTCTCTACGATGTTCCAGTGCAAAGCTATCTCTGGAAGAGAAGAAAAAAAGAAAAAAATATCCCGTTTGTGGAGAATAACGTGGTTGAAGTCAATTTTCTTGATTTTCAAGCAAATATATTTCCCTAGCTGTTCAAGCCAAAGGGCGGTAAGATTTCTTTCAAGGGGTTTCGGACAAGGCGGTTCTAATGGTGTACTTTTGTTTTGATCTGACTCCTTTTTTAGGAACTATGGGTTTTTACATTTCTTAACATTGGACGTATTCGTCTCTTACTAGGTTGCTAGCTACCGCTGCAACCCGGAATTTTAATGTATTATTACAAACAGGAAAAAGCTTACGGCTTTTTCTTCTTTGGAATAGTAAGAGACGAACCTCAAAAAATCAGGCAGCTAACTAAGTCCAATATAAGCAATGATTTGTTCTTCTAATGATCATCTTTTAATTTGGCGTTTCTTACTAGTTTGCTAGCTACCACTGCAACCCGGATTATGTAATTAATAGGTTGATAGCTACCGCTGTAACCTAGATATTCTTATTTCTGCTACTATGGCCTAAGGTTCGTTTTTTTCTGCAAAACTAGCAAAACAGTTTTTAAGTCTGATGAAGATTTAACTGATGTGTCAAAAGTAAGGTTGCAAGTCGACGATTTTGTTTTGGCCGTATTATAATTGGTATGGTGAAATAATAATATGCATTTGGTTCTTAAATCATACCTCTTTATTGTCCCATTTGGTCTAGTGGCTAGGATATTTAACTTTCATTTAAGAGGACCGGGTTCGATTCCCGGTGTAGGAAAATTTTTAACTCTATAATCTTCGAATATTCGAACCTTTTATAATTTATAATGATGTATAATATAAATACTGTAATCTTCACTATAGTGAACATGCCTATGCAAGTTAGTATAGGGAAGAGTTCGATCCTTATTATAAATTTTAGGAGTTTTGGGTTTTTATATTTCTTAGCATTTGACTGATCGTCTCTTGCTAGGTTGCTAGCTACTGCTGCAACCCAGATTCACATATGTATTATTTATGAGAGGCAGCCTGGCCGAGTGGTCCAAGGCACTGGTGTTAGCCACCAGTCTCTTCGGAGGCGTGGGTTCAAATCTTACCGCTGGCTTATGATTATGTTTGAAAGACTGCAGTGTGAAAAGACATCAAAAAAGCAGTTTTTGGTGGAAAAATTTATCCTGTTTTAGAAATAATTTATTTTAGTTACTATTGATTTTTAACCCAATTAATTTCCTTTAAAATGAGCCATTGAACAACTCTCTACGATGTTCCAGTGCGAAGCTATCTCTGGAAAAGAAGAAAAAAAGAAAAAAAAATATCCCGTTTAGGCAGAATGTTGTAGTAGCTGCCACTTTTCTTGATTTTCAAGCCAATATATTTCCCTTGCTGTTCAAGCCAAAGGGCGGTAAGTTCGCTTTCAAGGGGTTTCGGACAAGGCGGTTCTACTGGTGTACTTTTGAATTTGATCTGACTCCTGTTTTAGGAACTATGGGTTTTTACATTTCTTAACATTGGACGTGATCGTCTTTTACTAGGTTGCTAGCTACCGCTGCAACCCGGATAATATTTCTTAACATTGGACGTGATCGTCTCTTAATAGGGTGTTAGCTACCGCTGCAACACGGATCTTATTATGGGACTTGATCGTCTCTTACTAGGTTGCAAGATAACACTGCATCCCAGATCCAGTTAGTATAGGCTTGTGTTCGTTCTTAATTATAGCTGCCGCTGCAACTCGGATAAAAAATCACGAACAGTAAAAAGCCTATGGCTTTTCTTTATTTCGAATAGTAAGAGACGAACTATAGAGAATCAGGCACCTAACTAATTTCAATAAGTGCCCTGGCTTGTTCTTTACTAGGTTTCAGCCATCTCTACAGCCATGATACCGATGAAGCTTACATAATCTCTATTTATAATGAATGGTCCCTTGTATAACACTAACTACCGCTGCAACGTAGATATTCTTATTTCTGCTACTATGGGCTAAGATTCGTTCTTTCATGTAAAACTGGCAAAACATTTTTTAAGTCTGATGAAGATTTAACTAATGTGTCAAAAGTAAGGTTACAAGTTGACGATTTTGTTTTGGCCTTATAATAATTGGTATGATGAAATAATAATATGCATATGGCTCTTAAATCATACTTCTTTATGGTCCCATATGGTCTAGTGGCTAGGATAGTTAACTTTCACTTAACAGGCCCGGGTTCGATTCCCGGTGTTGGAAAATTTTTAACTCTATAATCTTCGAACATTCGAACCTTTTATAATTTATAATGATGTATAATATAAATACTGTAATCTTAACTATAGTGAAGTTGCCTATGCAAGTTAGTATAGGGAAGAGTTCGATCTTTATTATAAAAAAGTGGTCTATAAAATTTAGTATAGGCAAGAGGTCGTTCTTTATTATAAAAAAACAGGAAAATATTACAAACAGGAAAAAGCCTATGGCTTTTTCTTCTTTGAAATAGTAAGAGACGAACCTCAAACGATCAAGTAGCTAACTAAGTCCAATGCATGCAATAACTTTTTATTCCAATGATGGTCTTTTAATGTAACATATCAGTTACTATGGGAGACAGATCGTTCTTTACTGTAATTGCTACTTAGACACCATAAATATTTTTGCAATTTACATAAAAGCTTTAGAGATTCTAAACTAAAAACTAAATGATCTTAGAGTTTTTGATTTTTCTATAGCATCATATCCAGTGACAGCTTCATACAAAGGTGGCCTGATAGCAAAACACATCGAAGAGTTTAAGTTTTAGTTTAGAGTTTTAATTTAGAGTATTATGGCGTTTATAATGGCATTATAACGTCATAGTTATGTGAGGCAGCGTGGTCGAGCGGTTTAAGGGGCTGGTGTTAGCCACTCTTCAATTCGGAGGCATGGGTTTGAATCCTACCGCTGACAGTATTTTGTCAGCATTTTTGACAGTATTTTGTATTTTTTATACTAAAAGTGGTCTTTTAGTATAGTTATAATTTAATGTAAGATACAAAAGAAAAGAGAAAAAAATATCCCGTTTGTGGAGAATAACGTGGTAAAAGTCAATTTGCTTGATTTTCAAGCCAATATATTTTCTTTGTTATTCAAGCCAAAGGGCGGTAAGTTTCCTTTATAGAGGTTTCGGACAAGGTGGTTCTAATGGTGTACTTTTTGTTTTGATCTGACTCATCTGTTAGGAACTATGGGTTTTTATATTTCTTAACATATGACGTGATCGTCTCTTACTAGGTTGCTAGCTACCGCTGCAACCCGGACAAGCTATCTCTGGAAAAGAGAGAAAAAAAAATATCCCATTTAGGCAGAATGTTGTAGTAGATGCCACTTTTCTTGATTTTCAAGCCAATATATTTCCCTTGCTGTTCAAGCCAAGGGACAGAAAGTTTACTATACAGGGGTTTCAGATAAGGCGGTTCTAATGGTGTACTTTTTGTTTTGATCTGAATACTCTTTTAGGAGCTATGGGTTTTTATATTTCTTAACATTGGACGTGATCGTCTCTTACTAGGTTGCTAGCTACCGCTGCAACCCGGATATAATTAAGTTGAGTATCAAATCTAGTATAGGCATGAGTTCGTTCTTTATTATAATTCTCAGGAGTCAGGGGTTTTTATATTTCTTAAAATTGGACATGATCGTCTCTTACTAGGTTGCTAGCTACCGCTGCAACCCGGATACCACTGCAAACCGGATATTGCTGCAATTCAGATAGCTTGGAGCTATCCATGCAGCTATGATCCGCTGCAGCTATGATCATTGCAGCTATGATCCGCTGCAGCTATGATCATTGCAGCTATGATCACTGCAGCTATGATCCACCGCAACCCGGATCATTGCTATATCATTAACTAGTATAGGCTTATTTAGTATAGGAAAGAGTTCGTTCTTTATTATAATTTAACCCAATTAATTTCCTTTAAATGAGCTATTGAACGACTCTCTACGATGTTCCAGTGCCAAGCTATCTGTGGAAAAGAAAGAAAAAAAGAAAAAAAATATGCCGTTTCTGGAGAATAACGTGGTTAAAGTCAATTTTCTTGATTTTCAACCAATATATTTCCCTTGCTGGTCAAGCCAAATGACAAACAGTTTCCTATACAGGGTTTTCGGACAAGGTGGCTCTAATGGTGTACTTTTTGATCTGACTCCTTTTTTAGGAGCTATGGTTTTTTTTTTATTTCTTAACATTGGACGTGATTGTCTCTTACTAGGTTGCTAGCTACCGCTGCAACCCGGATTAGCTACTGCTGCAACGCGGATGTATACAATTATTTCTTATTCCAATGATCGTCTTTTAATGTAATAATGATTACAAACAGGAAAAAGCCTACGGCCTTTTCTTCTTTGAAATAGTAAGAGACGAACCTCAAGCAATCAACTAGCTAACTAAGTCCAATAAATGCAATGGTTTGGTATTCCAATGATCGTATTTTAATATATTGGAGGTAATCGTCTCTTACTAGGTTGCTAGCTACCGCTGCAACCCGTAAAATTTAATTACTATAGGCTATAGTTCGTTCTTTAATATAATTTCTATTCCAATGATCGTCTTTTAATGTAGCATATCAGTTACTATGAGAGAGAGATTGTTCTTTACTGTAATCATTGTGATAACTCTCCTTGATCTTTTGTTTGGCTGTCTCAATTTTTGCATGTCTATAATCTTCATCATTGTGATAACACATCTTGCTGTTTTGTTTTGCTCTCTCAATTATTACTTCTCGATACGCCTGGTCGGTTGAATACCTTTGTTTTGCTCTCTCAATTTTTACTTCTCGATGCACCTGGTCGGTTGAATACCTTTGCTTTGCTCTCTCAATTATTACTTCTCGATACGCCTGGTCGGTTGAATACCTTTGTTTTGCTCTCTCAATTTTTACTTCTCGATGCGTCTGGTCGGTTGAATACCTTTGCTTTTCTATTTTCAAGATACTATCTCTGTTGTTTGTGTAGTACTGTTTTTTCAATTTGCGTACAGCTTGCTTGACTGAAACCATTATGTAATTATGAATGTGAACATTTACAGTTCTGACGCTTCCTATATAGTAATTATGACGTCACAGCGTAATGATTTTATTGACGTCAAGGCGCAATGATATTATTTCATGACGTCATCAGAAACAACAATATCATTTCGTGTTTTTCTATTCACTTCATAGCTCTAATATAAAGCTACGACATTCATTATTTATATAGTAGGGTTTCAGACAAGGTAGTTCTAATGATGTACTTTTGTTTTGATCTTACTCTATTTTTAGGAGTTTTGTTATATTTCTTAGCATGGGACTGATCGTCTCTTACTAGGTTGCTAGCTACTGCTGCAACCCAAATTCACATATATCTTTATTTATGAGAGGCAGCCTGGCCGAGTGGTCCAAGACACTGGTGTTAGCCACCAGTCTCTTCGGAGGAGTGGGTTCAAATCTTACCGCTGGTATACGATTATGTTTGAAAGACTGCAGTGTGAAAAGACATCAAAAATGCAGTTTTTGGTGGAAAAATTTATTCTCTTTTAGAAATAATTTATTTTAGTTACAAAAGGTTTTTAACCCAATTAATTTCCTTTAAAATGAGCTATTGAACAACCCTCTACGATGTTCCAGTGCCAAGCTATCTGTGGAAAAGAAAAAGAAAAAAGAAAAAAGAAAAAAATATCCCGTTTGGGGAGAATAACGTGGTTAAAGTCAATTTTCTTGATTTTCATGCCACTATATTTCCCTTGCTGTTCAAGCCAAGGGACAGACAGTTTCTTATACAGGGGTTTCGGACAAGGCGGTTCTAATGGTGTACTTTTTAATTTGATCTGACTCCTCTGTTAGGAACTATGGGTTTTTATATTTCTTAACATTGGACGTGATCGTCTCTTACTAGGTTGCTAGCTACCGCTGCAACCCGGATATCTCTGGATACAAAAAAAGAAAAGAGAAAAAATATCCCGTTTGGGACGAATAACGTGGTTAAAGTCAATTTTCTTGATTTTCAAGCCAATATATTTCCCTTGCTGTTCAAGCCAAGGGACAGAAAGTTTACTATACAAGGGTTTCGGACAAGGCGGTTGTAATGGTGCACTTTTTGTTTTGATCTGACTCCTTTTTTAGGAGCTATGGGTTTTTATATTTCTTAATATTGGACGTGATCGTCTCTTACTAGGTTGCTAGCTACCGCTGCAACCCGGATTATTATATGTTTGAAAGACTGCAGTGTGAAAAGACATCAAAAATGCAGTTTTTGGTAGAAAATTTTATCCTCTTTTAGAAATAATATATTTTAGTTACTATAGATTTTTAACCCAATTAATTTCCTTTAAAATGAGCCATTGAACAACTCTCTACGATGTTCCAGTGCCAGGCTATCTCCAGATACAAAAGAAAAAAGAAAAAATAAAAAAAAAATATCCCGTTTAGGCAGAATGTTGTAGTAGCTGCCACTTTTCTTGATTTTCAAGCCAATATATTTCCCTTGCTGTTCAAGCCAAGGGAGAGAAAGTTTCGTATACAGGGGTTTCGGACAAGGCGGTTCTAATGGTGTACTTTTTGTTTTGATCTGACTCCTCTGTTAGGAACTATGGGTTTTTATATTTCTTAACATTGGACGTGATCGTCTCTTACTAGGTTGCTAGCTACCGCTGCAACCCGGACTAGGTTGCTAGCTACCGCTGCAACCCGGATCTAATGGTAAGCATGCCCACTTGTTACTTGGGAGAAGGGAATTCGATTCCCCGTCGGGGAGAACTTTTAATATGTTGAATTAAAAGCACTATCTTTTCAGTTTAAAATTTGAAAAAGAAACTTGTTTATTTACATGCTAGCTAAAATAATGAAGATAATATGAATGAACCACAGGGTTCAGTTTCTTTGGACCTGAGTTCGTTTTTTAACTATAAATACAAACAGGAAAAAGCCTACGGCTTTTTCTTCTCTTAAAAAGTAAGAGACGAAACTCAAACAATCAATTAGCTAACTAAGTACAATGTATGGAATGGTTTGTTATTTCAGTGATCGTCTTTTAATGTAAATTTACTAACCTATACTATAGTTAAGTGGCCTATATAATTTAGTATAGGCAAGAGGTCGTTCTTTATTATAAACTTCAATGAAGTCTTTTGGAACCGCTGAATTGAGAGGCTGGACAGAAAAATGTTCAACCAATGTAGATTTTCCGCTTTCTGTCAGTTTCTGAAGGATTGCAGCTTCCGGTATTTCAGGTAAATTATTAACACCAACCGCTTTTTCAGCAAGACGCGCTTCAAGTATTTTATTTAAATCTTCTAGGGTGTATGCACGTATTGTTTTATAGAGACTGTTGTTCTCTCTTAACCACAACAGTGCTTCATGGACTTTTCTGAGATCTATTAGTGCAGTTCAAACATTCTTGTTGTAAGTAGGGTGACCATTAACAATGACTACAAAACTATCAATGTTAAGAAGTTTTTTAGGCTGAATATCTGCATTTGCTTGCACATCAACAGGTAGATATACTATTCTCCCCTTAAGAGCGTCAACAAGTTCTGTTCTAGGTCTCTTCAATGCAGTTACTTGCCCTAATCTGACGATCGTAAGACAAGGCATTACCAATCGAATCATTGCCATTTCAAAATTATTTAAACACTTTATACATTCCGGTGTACAGTCTATATGAAGGTTATTTAATACTGATCGGACATTCTCCTGACTTTTCAACATTTTCCCAGCACAGTAATCACAGACAAAGAATGAATCTATGACATCCTCTTTCCAACCTATACATTGAATTAGTTGTTCTCTGTCATCTTTGGGTATGTCCTGTTGTAGGTGTTCTAAAATCGTTGCCATCATTACATCAAAACCTTTCTTATTTGAAAGGGATCTTAGACTCTTCAATTGGTATTTTGTCTTTATCTGCTCACAATTGTCACAATGCATTGTGGGGTTTACATCCCTGATGTTAGATACCTTATAAAGGCTCTCACCAAATAATTTTATTATTGTATTTTCATCCACAGAAACTCTAATATTGCTATCACCGTAAATGAAGTCTTGACTATTATTACGACAGAGTCTACTTGACACTTCTTCTATGTAATGACTTAGTTCCTTGTACGAGCCCTAGACTTTTAGTAGATTAATATGTTGTATAATCTTACATTTTGATACTGCCTTATATACGCTATTAATGAAACAGTTCAAGACAGGAAAATTTTGATCTAGTGCCCTTAGAGAACGCAAATAGCTCTGACATCCCTCATTTGGGCTACAGTATAACGAATGCCCATGCTTTCTTGCGTCCCTGTAATTGATTTCACAATAATCCAAGCCGCCAAGGTAGAAATTAACCAATTTGTCAGTTGAAAATTTTAATGCTATATTATTTTCAAGGATATCAAAAAGAATTTGACATAATTCAATATCCGTCGGATAGAGCTTGCAGATATCAGGGTGACATTGCCAAGTAACCTGCTGCCCAATTTTTGGTTTTGAATGTTTACTCAGATTGTTATAGGTGACTTCAGCCATCATAATTTCCTTGTCAGATCTAGTTCTAGATCATTTTTCAATAGTTGTCTCGTACTTTTCAGGACAGTTTGTTCTACTACACAGAGAATTTTTGCCAAATATTCGGTAGAAGTAAACGAACTGTTTAAAACACAGTTAGAAATGCTTTTTTCTTGAGTCGGTGTTCCAGTAATTTGTTCTAAATCATTAGTCTTACAAACACATTTTCTAATAACCCTAACAGGCTCGTTTTCGCCATAATTGAAAAACATTGCTTTTCCTTCGCTGTTGATAGGTATGCTTGTATATATATTTTTATTGCTGCTGCATAAACTGCAATTACTCCTTCCAAAATTAATATACGAATTTTCTAAGAAGTACGCCTCCGTATATTCACTGTGTTGTCTAACATTTTCCATTGCATCTATAAACTGTTCCGCAGTTGCCAATCCATACCTTGGAAGCTTTTCGTTAAACTGACAACATTTCTTTTGGATATTTCTATGAAGCTTTGCCAAAGAATTTCTAGCCGACTTTTCAACAGCATCCGCTCTTTCAAAGAGAATTTTAATCTGTAATTTTGAATACTTTTCTTTGTCCCGATAAAACATGCTTAAAATGTTTCTCAATTTACAAAGATCAGCCTGCATTTTTGCCATCTTCTTGTATTTTTGAATATAATTTTTCCGTTTGTCCTTATGCGATCTTCGGTACAACCTCGCAGAGAATTTAATTTTTTCATTATAACTTTTGTCACGCCAGTATCTACCCATTATTCTGGTAGCAACTTTTTTCTTATGTTTGTTTTGGTAATCTTCATCATTATCATACCGTTCCTTACTCTTTTGTTTGGCTGTATCAATTTTCGCATGTCTATAATCTTCATCATTGTGATAACACATCATGCTGTTTTGTTTTGCTCTCTCAATTATTACTTCTCGATACGCCTTGTCAGTTAAATACCTTTGCTTTCTTCTTTCCAAGATGTTGTCTCTGTTTTTTGTATAGTACTGTTTTTTTAAATTACGTATAATAACTCGCTTAGAAGGCATCTTATTACAAAACAAGAAATAATATTTTCATCTAATTTACACTTCTTATAACTCGTATCAGGTATCCATACCCTAACAAAAAATAAAACTAATTTTTAAATTTTCAGGTATTTTGTTAGTTTGAATGAAAAGATTAAAATTATTTCTCAGATATCATAAATATTTTTGCAGTTTACATAATAACTTTAGCGATTCTAAACTGAAAAATAAAATATATATTAAAAAATGTAATTTTTTGGTCTGAAAATACATAGTCAATCCCACATTGGGTAGTTAGAACCTAACCAAAAATAAAACTAATTTTAACATTTTAAGGTATTTTTCCAGCTTGTTTTGAAATATTCAAACTATTGCTCGGATACCATGTATATTTTTGCAGTTTACACAAGCTGCAAAGAACGCACAGGCTGATCTTTGTAAACTGAGTAAAATTTTACGAATGTTTTACCGGGATTACGAAAAATATTCAAAATTAAAGATTAAAATTATCTCTGAAAGAATAGATTTTGTTGAAAAGTCAGCTAGAGATGCTTTCGCAAAACTTCATAGTAATATCCAAAAGAAATGTTGCATGTTTAGTGAAAAGCTACCAAGGTATGGACCGGCAACTGTGGAACAGTTTACAGATGTAATGGGAAATCTTATACATCACTGTGAATATATGGAGGCAAAATTGTCCTTTACTTAGTTTCAGCTTAAATTCGATGATCGAGCCTTTATGTACTACATCCAACGACTATGACGTCATTGATCAATATTGTATATACAAAATTAAGTTTTTCGTGAGAAATAATTAATAAAAAAAAATTAAGTGCAAAAGGCGCTAGATCTAGAGATTTCCTTTAAAATGAGCCATTGAACAACTCTCTACGATGTTCCAGTGCCAAGCTATCTCTGGAAACAAAAGAAAGAAAAAAATATCCCGTTTGTGCAGAATAACGTGGTTAAAGTCAATTTTCTTGATTTTCAAGCCAATATATTTTCTTTGTTATTCAAGCCAAAGGGTTGTAAGTTTCCTTTATAGGGGTTTCGGACAAGGCGGTTCTAATGGTGTACTTTTTGTTTTGATCTGACTATTTTTCTAGGAGTTAAGGGTTTTTATATTTCTTAACATTGGACGTGATCGTCTCTTACTAGGTTGCTAGCTACCGCTGCAACCCGGATTGCCAAAGCATTTCTACATCATTATAAAACTACATCATTATAATAACGCTGTTTGTCACTATCAATTTTCGCATCTTGATATGCCTGGTCGGTTGAATACCTTTGCTTTTCTCTTTTCAAGATGCTATCTCTATTTTTTTGGTAGTACTGTTTTTTTAACTTGCGTGTAGCTTGCTTCATTGAAACCATTATGTAACCATTAGTTGAATGTTTATGTCACGTATCAAGTATCAAGAGCCTAACAAAAAATTAAACTAATTTTTAAATTTTCACGTATTTTTCTAGTCTAAATTAAAAGATTAAAACTATTGTTCAGACACCATAAATAGTTTTGCAGTTTATAACTTTAGCTATTCTGAACTAAAAACGAAAATAAAATAAAAATTAATTTTTTCAATTTTTATGTCACGTCGCTCATTAAGTCATATATGGTTATTAATACACAATAGGTTTTAGATATTACGTCATGACACTTATTACGTCATATATGGTTATTAGTAGATAATCGGTAAAATATTCGTTCTTTATTATAATTATGTAATACTAATACATCCAACGACTATGACGTCATTGATCAATATTGTATATAAAAAATTAAGTTTTTCGTAAAAAATAATTAATTGAAAAAAAAAATTAAGTGCAAAAGATGCTAGATCTAGAGATTTCCTTTAAAATGAGCCATTGAACAACTCTCTACGATGTTCCAGTGCCAAGCTATCTGTGGAAAAGAAGAAAGAAAAAATATCCCGTTTAGGCAGAATGTTGTAGTAGCTGCCACTTTTCTTGATTTTCAAGCCAATATATTTCCCTTGCTGTTCAAGCCAAGGGACAGAAAGTTTCCTATACAGGGGTTTCGGACAAGGCGGTTCTAATGGTGTACTTTTTGTTTTGATCTGACTCCTCTGTTAGGAACTATGGGTTTTTATATTTCTTAACATTGGACGTGATCGTCTCTTACTAGGTTGCTAGCTACCGCTGCAACCCGGACTAGGTTGCTAGCTACCGCTGCAACCCGGATCTAATGGTAAGCATGCCCACTTGTTACTTGGGAGAAGGGGGTTCGATTCCCCGTCGGGGAGAACTTTTAACATGTTGAATTAAAAGCACTATCTTTTCAGTTTAAAATTTGAA
The DNA here is from genome assembly GCF_049724085.1 of Artemia sp. Qi Xiang Cuo. NCBI lineage: Eukaryota > Metazoa > Arthropoda > Branchiopoda > Anostraca > Artemiidae > Artemia > Artemia sp. Qi Xiang Cuo. The sequence continues at coordinate 17,151,098 of NC_142814.1, read as the reverse complement.
AAAGAAACTTGTTTATTTACATGCTAGCTAAAATAATGAAGATAATATGAATGAACCACAGGGTTCAGTTTCTTTGGACCTGAGTTCGTTTTTTAACTATAAATACAAACAGGAACAAGCCTACGGCTTTTTCTTCTTTTAAATAGTAAGAGACGAAACTCAAACAATCAATTAGCTAACTAAGTCCAATGTATGGAATGGTTTGTTATTTCAGTGATCGTCTTTTAATGTAAATTTACTAACCTATACTATAGTTAAGTGGCCTATATAATTTAGTATAGGCAAGAGGTCGTTCTTTATTATAAACTTCAATGAAGTCTTTTGGAACCGCTGAATTGAGAGGCTGGACAGAAAAATGTTCAACCAATGTAGATTTTGCGCTTTCTGTCAGTTTCTGAAGGATTGCAGCTTCCAGTATTTCAGGTAAATTATGCCCGGATTTCTTATTAGGTTGCTAGCTACCGCTGCAACACGGATACAAAAATCAAATATCTTTGAAAAGACTACAGTATGAAAAGACATCAAAAATGCGATTTTTAATGGAAAAATTTATTCTCTCTTGGGAATAGTTACAAAATATTTTTAACCCAATTAATTTCCCTTAAAATGAGCCATTGAACAACTTTCTACGATGTTCCAGTGCCAAGCTATCTTTGGAAAAGAAGAAAAAAGAAAAAAAATATCCAGTTTAGGCAGAATGTTGTAGTAGCTGCCACTTTTCTTGATTTTCAAGCCAATATATTTCCCTTGCTGTTCAAGCCAAGGGACAGAAAGTTTCCTATACAGGGGTTTCGGACAAGGCGGTTCTAATGGTGTACTTTTTGTTTTGACCTGACTCTTTTTTTTAGGAGTTAGGGGTTTTTATATTTCTTAACATTGGACGTGATCGTCTCTTACTAGGTTTTTAGCTACCAATGCAACCTGGATAACCTATACTACAATTAAGTGGTGTACAAAATTTAGTATAGGCAAGCGGTCGTTCTTTATTATAATTCTTCTTTGAAGTAGTAAGAGACGACTCTCAAAGAATCAGGCAGCTAACTAAGTCCAACATGGACTTAGTTTGTTCTTCTAGTGATCGTCTTTTAATATAATTTTACTATGGGCTAAGGTTCGCTCTTTACTGTAAACATTGGACGTGATCGTCTCTTACTAGGTTGCTAGCTACCGCTGCAACCCGGAGGTTGCTAGCTACCGCTGCAACCCGGAGGTTGCTAGCTACCGCTGTAACCCGGAGGTTGCTAGCTACCGCTACAACCCGGATCAATCCAATATATTTTCTTTGTTATTCAAGCCAAAGGGCGGTAAGTTTCCTTTATAGTAGTTTCGGACAAGGTGCTTTTTGTTTTCACCTGACTCTTTTTTTAGGAGTTACGGATTTCTACATTTCTTAACATTGGACGTGATCGTCTGTTACTAAGTTGCTAGCTACCGCTGCAACCTTATTTCTTAACATTGGAAGTGATCGTCTCTTACTAGGTTGCTAGCTACCACTGCAACCCGGATTATATAAAAAACCTAATTGACAAATACCATTTATGATGAAATATATCGGTCCTTTATGTAAAATTTCGTGTTTTTCTATTCACGTCATAGCTCTAATATAAAACTATGATATCCCGTTTAGGCAGAATGTTTTAGTAGCTGCCACTTTTCTTGATTTTTAAGCCAATATATTTCCCTTGTTGTTCAAGCCAAGGCACAGAAAGTTTACTATACAGGGGTTTCGGACAAGGCGGTTCTAATGGTATACTTTTTGTTTTGGTCTTACTCCTTTGTTAGGAACTATGGGTTTTTATATTTCTTAACATTGGAGGTGATCGTCACTTACTAGGTTGCTAGCTACCGCTGCAACCCAGATCTTCGAACATTCGAACCTTTTATAATTTATAATGATCAATAATATAAATACTGTAATCTCCACTATAGTGAAGTTGCCTATGCAAGTTAGTATAGGGAAGAGTTCGACCTTTATTATAAAATTAATTTCCTTTAAAATGAGCTATTGAACAACCCTCTACGATGTTTCAGTGCCAAGCTATCTCTGGATACAAAAAAAAAGAAAAAAAGAAAAAAATATCCCGTTTGTGGAGAATAACGTGGTTAAAGTCAATTTTCTTGATTTCCAAGCCAATATATTTCCCTTGCTGTTCAAGTCAAGGGACAGAAAGTTTCCTATACAGGGGTTTCGGACAAGGCGGTTCTAATGGTGTACTTTTTGTTTTGATCTGACTCCTTTGTTAGGAACTATGGGTTTTTATATTTCTTAACATTGGACGTGATCGTCTCTTACTAGGTTGCTAGCTACCACTGCAACCCGGACTAATTGATTACAAACAGGAAAAATCCTACGGCTTTTTCTTCTTTGAAATAGTAAGAGAGTAGCCTCAAACAATCAAGTAGCTGACTAAATCAAATGTATGTATTGGGTTTTTATTCCAATGCCCGTCTTTTAGTGGAAAATTTTAATATATTGACCTTAAATATAATAACTGTACTAGCCTATACTATAGTTAAGTGGCCTATAAAATTTAGTATAGGCAAGAGGTCGTTCTTTATTATAATTATTTTCTATTAGAAAAAATTTATTTTGGTTACAAAACATTTTTAACCCAATTTATTTACTTTAAAATGAGCCATTGAACAACTCTCTACGATGTTCCAATGCCAAGCTATCTGTGGAAAACAAGAAATAAAAAAATATCCCATTTATGAAGAATGTTGTAGTAGCTGCCACTTTTCTTGATTTTCAAGCCAATATATTTCCTTTGCTGTTCAAGCCAAGGGACAGAAGGTTTCCTATACAGGGGTTTTGGACAAGGTGGTTCTAATGGTGTACTTTTTGTTTTGATCTGACTCCTTTGTTAGGAACTTTGGGTTTTTATATTTCTTAACATTGGACGTGATCGTCTCTTACTAGGTTGCTAGCTACCGCTGCAACCCGGATAAAATCACATGTAACCTCGTATGACGTCAAATATACCACATACCTATTTTATTTTCCCTGTTGCAACAGTTATTATGAGATAGACTTCGGTTCTTACTATAACTTTAATGTAAAAATTCGATGATCGAGCCTTTATGTATCCCGGATTAAAAAATTATTATCATATCTTATATGTAACTTTTATTTTATAAGTCTTCGATAGTCTAATGGTGAGTATGCCCACTTGTTACCTGGGAGAAGGGGGTTCGATTCCCCGTCGGGGAGAACTTTTAATATGTTGAATTAAAAGCACTATCTTTTCAATTTAAAACTTAAAAAAGAAACATAATCCCTATTTATATTTCAGTTAACATGGGCTAGATGTCGTTCTTTACTATAATAATGCAATACTTGTCGAAAGATGAACGTGTATAAATATTGCATTCACTTATTACGTCACACATGGTTATCTTTAAATGTATTATTACAAACAGGAAAAAGCCTACGGGTTTTTCTTCTTTGGAATAGTAAGAGACAAACCTCAAAGAATCAGGCAGCTAACTAAGTCCAATATAAGCAATTGTTTGTTCTTCTAATGATCATCTTTTAATTTGGCGTTTCTTACTAGGTTGCTAGCTACCACTTAAACCCGGATTATGTAATAGGTTGCTAGCTACCGCTGCAACCTAGATATTCTTATTTCTGCTACTGTGGGCTAAGGTTCGTTCTTTCATGTAAAACTAGCAAAACATTTTTTAAGCCTGATGAAGATTTAACTAATGTGTCAAAAGTAAGGTTGCAAGTCGACGATTTTGTTTTAGCCTTATTATAATTGGTATGGTAAAATAATAATATGTATATGGCTCTTAAATCATACTGTTCTATGGTTCCATATGGTCTAGTGGCTAGGATAGTTAACTTTCACTTAACAGGCTCGGGTTCGATTCCCGGTTTGGGAAAATTTTTAAATCTATAATCTTCGAACATTTGAACCTTTTATAATTTATAATGATGTATAACATAAATACTGTAATCTTAACTATATTGAAGTTGCGTATGCAAGTTTGTATAGGAAAGAGTTCGATCTTTATTATAATAACTTCGAAATAGTAAGAGACGAATCTCAAACGATCAAGTAGCTAACTAAGTCCAATGCATGCAATAACTTTTTATTCCAATGATAGTCTTTTAATGTAACATATCAGTTACTATGGGAGAGAGATCGTTCTTTACCGTAACCATTATTCTGGTAGCAACTTTTTTCTTATATATTTTTTGGTAATCTTCATCATTGTGATAACGCTCCTTGATCTTTTGTTTGGCTTTCTCAATTTTTACTTCTCTATTTACCTGGTCAGTTGAATACCTTTGCTTTTCTTTTTTCTTATATCTGATTCGGTAATCTTCATCATTGTGATAACGCTCCTTGAAATTTTGTCTAGCCTGCTCAATTGTTGATTCTCTGTAATCTTCATCAATGTGATAACGCTCCTTGATCTTTTGTTTGGCTGTCTCAATTTTTGCATGTCTTTAATCTTCATCATTGTGATAACACATCTTGCTGTTTTGTTTGATTACTTCTCGATACGCCTGGTCGGTTGAATACCTTTGCTTTTTTCTTTTCGAGATACTATCTCTGTTTTTTTTTTGTAGTACTGTTTTTTTAACTTGCGTGTAGCTTGCTTTGATCTAATCATTATGTTTTCATGAATGAGACCATTTACAGTTTTGACGTTTCTTATATAGTAATTATGACGTCACTGCGTAATGATTTTATTTCATGACTTCATGACGTTATGATATTTCATGACGTCTTCAGAAACAACAACTTCGTGTCGTGTATTTTTATCCAAGTCATAGCTCTAATATAAATCTATGACGACATTTATTATTTATCTAGTAGGGTTTCAGACAAGAAAGTTCTAATGATGTACTTTTGTTTTGATCTGACTCTATTTTTAGGAGTTTTGGGTTTTTATATTTCTTAGCATTGGACTCTTACTAGGTTGCTAGCTACTGCTGCGACCCGGATTTACATATATATTTATGAGAGGCAGCCTGGCCGAATGGTCCAAGGCACTGGTGTTAGCCACCAGTCTCTTCGGTGGCGTGGGTTCAAATCTTACCGCTGGTATTATGTTTGAAAGACTGCAGTGTGAAAAGACATCAAAAATGCAGTTTTTGGTGGAAAAATTTATTCTCTTTTACAAATAATTTATTTTAGTTACTATAGATTTTTAACCCAATTAATTTCCTTTAAAATGAGCCATTGAACAACTATCTACGATGTTCCAGTGCCAAGCTATCTCTGGAAACAAAGAAAAAAAGAGAAAAAAAATATGCCATTTATGGAGAATCCTGTAGTAGCTGCCCCTTTTCTTGATTTTCAAGCCAATATATTTCCCTTGCTATCCAAGCCAAGGGACACAAATTTTACTATACAGGGGTTTCGGACAAGGCGGTTCTAACGGCGTACTTTTTGTTTTGATCTGAATCCCTTTTTAGGAACTATGGGTTTTTATATTTCTTAACATTGGACGTAATCGTCTCTTACTAGGTTGCTAGCTACCGCTGCAACCCGGATCCCGTTTGTGGAGAATAAGGTGGTTAAAGTCAATTTTCTTGATTTTCAAGCCAATATATTTTCTTTGATATCCAAGCCAAAGGGCGGTAAGTTTCCTTTATTTGTTTTGATCTGACTCTTTTTTAGAATTTAGGGGTTTTTATATTTCTTAACATTGGACGTTATTGTCTCTTACTAGGTTGCTAGCTACCGCTGCAACCCGGATCCTTTAACTATATTTACCCCTGGAACCACCGTATATCAGTTACTATGGGGAAGAGATCGTTCTTTACTGTAAACCAGGAGACAAAAAGTAAAACTAATTATAAAATTTTCATGTATTTTTGTTGTTTAAATTAAGAACTTACTATTACTGATTAGGCATCATAAATATTTTTGCAGTTTACATAATAATTTTAGCGATTAAGCCAAAAAAGAATATTTTGATTCCAGGAGTTTCGGTTACTATTGAGACAAGTAGCTATTATTACTATAGAGTTCATTACCATGAACTGTTTGATTGCTTCAAAATTCAAATATCTTTGAAAAGACTGCAGTATGAAAATACATCAAAAATGCAATTTTTTGGACAAAATTGATTCCACTTTAAAAAGTATTTTATTTTTAATTACAAAAGGCACTAGATGTTGCCATTGCCTTTAAAATGAGCTATTATACAGCTCTCTATGATTTTCCAGTGCCCAGCTAGCTGAGCAGGAAAAAAAAGCGGAAAGAAAAAAATATCCCGTTTGTGGAGAATGACGTGGTAAAAGTCAATTTTCTTGATTTTCAAGCCAATATATTTTCTTTGTTATTCAAGCCAAAGGGCGGTAAGTTTCCTTTATAGAGGATTCGGACAAGGCGGTTCTAATGGTGTACTTTTTGTTTTGACTTGACTCTTTTTTTAGGAGTTGAGGGGTTTCATATTTCTTAACATTGGAGGTGATCGTCTCTTACTAGGTTGCTAGCTACCGGTGCAACCCGGATATCTCCCCTTAAGAGCGTCAACAAGTTCTGTTCTAGGTCTCTTCAATGCAGTTAGTTGCCCTAATCTGACGATCGTAAGACAAGGCATTACAAATCGAATCATTGCCATTTCAAAATTATTTAAACACTTTATACATTCCGGTGTACAGTCTATATGAAGGTTATTTAATACGGATCGGACATTCTCCTGACTTTTCAACATTTTCCCAGCACAGTAATCACAGACATAGAATTAATCTATGACATCCTCTTTCCAACCTGTACATTGAACTAGTTGTTCTCTGTCATCTTTGGGTATGTCCTGTTGTAGGTGTTCTAAAATCGTGGCCATCATTACATCAAAACCTTTCTTATTTGAAAGGGATCTTAGACTCTTCAATTTGTATGTTGTCTTTACTTGCTCATAACTGTCACAATGCATTGTGGGGTATACATCCCTGTTGTTAGCTACCTTATAAAGGCTCTCACCAAATAATTTTATTATTGTATTTTCATCCACAGAGACTCTAAAATTGCTATCACCGTAAATGAAGTCTTGACTATTATTACGACAGAGTCTACTTGACACTTCTTCTATATAATGACTTAGTTCCTTGTACGAGCCCTCGACTTTTATTAGATTACTAGGTTGCTAGCTACCGCTGCAACCCGGATTACTATGAGGCGTGATCGTCTCTAACTAGGTTGCTAGCTACCGCTGCAACCCGAATCAAAAACTGCTAATTATAAGTAATTTGGGTAATTAATAATAATAATATTGTATCCAAGTTGTTTAAACATTAAGATAAAATAAGACTCATTTAAATATTTTTAGGAATGTATATAGTTTCTTTTGATAAAGTGAAGTTGTTACTGAAACATTCTAAATATTTTTGCAGTTTACAGAGTTTTGTAGTTTTTTCTCATACCTTTTGCATTGTCTTAATATAAAAGCTGGAATCTTAACTATAGTGAAGTAGCCTATACAAGTTAGTATAGGGAAGAGTTTGTTCTTTATTATAAAGACATCAAAAATGCAGTTTTTGGTGGAAAAATTTATTCTCTTTTAGAAATAATTTATTTTACTTACTATAGATTTGAAACCCAAATATTTTTCTATAAAATGAGCTATTGAACAACTCTCTACGATGTTCCAGTTTTAAGCTATCTCTGGAAACAAAAGAAAAAAGAAAAAAAAATATCCCGTTTAGGCAGAATGTGGGAGCAGCTGCCATTTTTCTTGATTTTCAAACCAATATATTTCCCTTGCTGTTCAAGCAAAGGAACAGAAAATTTACTATACAGGGGTTTTGGATAAGGCGGTTCTAATGGTGTACTTTTTGATTCCTTTTTTAGGAGCTATGGGTTTTTATATTTCTTAACATTGGACGTGATCGTCTCTTACCAGGTTGCTAGCTACTGCTGCAACCCGGATACTAACTACATCCAGCGACTATTACGTCATTGATCAATATTGTATATAAAAAATTAAGTTTTTCGTAAAAAATGATTAATGAAAAAAAAATGAAGTGCAAAAGGCGCTAGATCTAGAGATTTTCTTTAAAATGAGCTATTGAACAACTCTCTACGATGTTCCAGTGCCAAGCTATCTCTGGAAACAAAAGAAAAAAAAATATCCCGTTTGTGGAGAATAACGTGGTTAAAGTCAATTTTCTTGATTTTAAAGCCAATATATTTCCCTTGCTGTTCAAGCCAAATGACAGAAAGTTTTCTATACAGGGTTTTCGGACATGGCAGTTCTAATGGTGTACTTTTTGTTTTGATCTGACTGCTTTTTTAGGAGCTATGGGTTTTTTTATTTCTTAACATTGGACGTGATCGTCTCTTACTAGGTTGCTAGCTACCGCTGCAACCCAGATTACAAACAGGAAAAAGCCTACGGCTTTTTCTTAGTTTGAGTAGTAAGGGACGAATTTCAGAGAATAAAGCATGTAAGTAAGTCAATTATTGCACCATACTCTAGAAAAGTGTACTGATGATAATACTGCCACTAAAGCTAAAGCTACTACTTCTAATTAATATTTCAGATACTATGAGAAAGCGTTCGTTCTAGTACAATGGTAAATACAACCGCTTGTGACGCGGGTAACAGGGGTTAAATTCCCAGTCGTGGTGAATTTTTATGCATTGTCTTTAATATAACTGTACAGGCATATACTGTTGTTAAGTGGCATATAAAAGTTAGTATAGGCAACAGTTTGTTCCTTATAATACTAACTATTATTTTAATCCTTCGGTTATTATAGGGTAAAATTCGTTCTTTAATGTAATTTTATATTTCTTAACATTAGACGTGATTGTCTCTTATTAGGTTGCTAGTTACCACTGCAACTCAGTTGCCTATGCACGTTATTATACGCAAGAGTTTGTTCTTTATTGTATTACAAACAGGAAAAAGCCTACGGCTTTTTCTTAGTTTGAGTAGTAAGAGACGAATTTCAGAGAATAAAGCGTGTAAGTAAGTCAATTATTGCACCATACTCTAGAAAAGTTTACCGATGATAATACTGCTACTAAAGCTAGAGCTACTACTTTTAATTAATATTTCAGATACTATGAGCAAGCGTTCGTTCTTTATTATAATCAGTCCTTTATGTAAACTTTACTAACCTATACTATAGTTAAGTGGTCTATAAAATTTAGCATAGGCAAGAGGTTGCTCTTTATTATAACTTTGAAAAGACTAAAGTATGAAAATACATCAAAAATGCAATTTTTTTGACAAAATTGATTCTACTTTAAAAATTATTTTATTTTTAATTACAAAAGTGACTAGATGTTGCAATTGCCTTTAAAATGAGCTATTATACAACTCTCTATGATTTTCCAGTGCCCAGCTAGCTGAGCAGGAAAAAAAAAGCGGAAAGAAAAAAATATCCCGTTTGTGGAGAAAAACGTGGTAAAAGTCTATTTTCTTGATTTTCAAGCCAATATATTTTCTTTGTTATTCAAGACAAAGGGCGGTAAGTTTCCTTTATAGAGGATTCGGACAAGGCGGTTCTAATGGTGTACTTTTTGTTTTGATCTGATTTTTTTTTTAGGAGTTGTGGGGTTTTATATTTCTTAACATTGGAGGTGATCGTCTCTTACTAGGTTGCTAGCTACCGCTGCAACCCGGATGTTTCGGTAATCTTTATCGTTATCATACCGTTCCTTGCTCTTTTGTTTGGCTGTCTCAATTTTTGCATGTCTATAATCCTCAACATTAACATAACACTCCTTGCTGTTTTGTTTGGCTCTCTCAATTTTCGCATCTCGATACGCCTTGTCGGTTGAATACCTTTGCTTTTCTCTTTTCAAGATGTTGTCTTTGTTTTTTGTATAGTAATGTTTTTTTAAATTACGTATAACTCTATTAGAAGGCATCTTATTACAAAACAAGAAATAATATTCTTGTCTAATTGAAACTTTTTAAGACTCGTATCATGTACCCATAACTTAACAAAAAATAAAACTAATTTTTAAATTTTCAGGTATTTTGTTAGTTTGAATTAAAAGATTAAAATTATTGCTCATATATCATAAATATTTTTGCAGTTTACATAATAACTTTAGCAATTCTAAACTGAAAAATGAAATATATTAAAAAATTGAATTTTTTGGTCTGAAAATACATAGTAAATTCCACATCGGGTAGTTAGAACCTAACTAAAAATAAAACTAATTTTAACATTTTCAGGTATTTTTCTAGCTTGAATTGAAATATTCAAACTATTGCTCGGATACCATGGATATTTTGCAGTTTACACAAGCTGCAAAGAACGCATAAGGGCAAAATTAAAAATTATATTCAGAAGTCCAAAAACATGGCAACAATGCTGGCTGATCTTAGTAAATTTAGAAAAATTTTACGAATTTTTTACCGGGATTACGAAAAATATTCAAAATTAAAGATTAAAATTATCTCTGAAAGAATGGATTTTGTTGAAAAGTCAGCTAGAGATGCTTTCGCAAAACTTCATAGTAATATCCAAAAGAAATGTTGCATGTTTAGTGAAAAGCTTCCAAGGTATGAACCGGCAACTGTGGAACAGTTTATAGATGTAATGGGAAATTTTATAGATCACTGTGAATATATGGAGGCATAATTGTTCTTTACTTAGTTTCAGCTTTAATTCGATGATCCAGACTTTATGTACTAACTACATCCAAAGACTATGACGTCATTGATTAATATTGTATATAAAAAATTAAGTTTTACGTAAGAAAAATTAATTAAAAAAAAAATTAAGTACAAATAGCGCTAGATCTAGAGATTTCCTTTAAAATGAGCCATTGAACAACTCTCTACGATGTTCCAGTGCCAAGCTATCTGTGGAACAGAAAGAAAGAAAAAAATATCCCGTTTGGGGAGAATAACGTGGTGAAAGTCAATTTTCTTGATTTTCAAGCCAATATATTTTCTTTGTTATTCAAGCCAAAGGGCGGTAAGTTTTCTTTATAGAGGATTCGGACAAGGCGGTTCTAATGGTGTACTTTTTGTTTTGATCTGACTCTTTTTTTAGGAGTTGGGGGGTTTTATATTTCTTAACATTGGACGTGATCGTCTCTTACTAGGTTGCTAGCTACCGCTGCAACCCGGATTAATATGTTGTATAATCTTACATTTTGATACTGCCTTATATACGCTATTAATGAAACAGTTCAAGACAGGAAAATGTGGAGCTAGTGCCCTTAGAGAACGCAAATAGCTCTGACATCCCTCATTTGGGCTACAGTATAACAAATGCCCATACTTTCTTGTGTCCCTGTAATTGATTTCACAATAATTCAAGCCGCCAAGGTAGAAATTAACCACTTTGTCAGTTGAAAATTTTAATGCTATATTATTTTCAAGGATATCAAAAAGAATTTGACATAATTCAATATCCGTCGGATAGAGCGTGCAGATATCAGGGTGACATTGCCAAGTAACCTGTTGCCCAATTTTTAGTTTTGAATGTTTACTCAGATTGTTATAGGTGACTTCAGCCATCATAATTGCCTTGTCAGATCTAGTTTTAGAGCATTTTTCAATAGTTGTCTCGTACTTTTCAGGACAGTTTGTTCTACTACACAGAGAATTTTTTGCCAAATATTCAGTAGAACTAAAAGAACTGTTTAAAACACAGTTAGAAATGCTATTTTCTTGAGTCGGTGTTCCAGGAATTTGTTCTAAATCATTAGTCTTACAAACACATTTACTAATAACCCTAACAGGCTCGTTTTCGCCATAATTGAAAAACATTGCTTTTCCTTCACTGTTGATAGGTTTGCTTGTATATATATTTTTATTGCTGCTACATAAACTGCAATTGCTCCTTCCAAAATTAATATACGAATTTTCTAAGAAGTACGCCTCCGTATATTCACTGTGTTGTCGAACATTTTCCATTGCATCTATAAACTGTTCCGCAGTTGCCAATCCATACCTTGGAAGCTTTTTGTTAAACTGACAACATTTCTTTTGGATATTGCTATGAAGCTTTGCCAAAGCATTTCTAGCCAACTTTTCAACAGCATCCGCTCTTTCAAAGAGAATTTTAATCTGTAATTTTGAATACTTTTCGTGATCCCGATAAAACATGCGTAAAATGTTTCTCAATTTACAAAGATCAGCCTGCATTTTTGCCATCTTCTTGTATTTCTGAATGTAATTTTTCCCTTTGTCCTTATGCGTTCTTCGGTACAACCGCGCAGAAAATATAATTTTTTCATTATAGCTTTTGTCACCCCAGTATCTACCCATTATTCTGGTAGCAACTTTTTTCTTATGTTTGTTTCGGTAATCTATATCGTTATCATACCGTTCCTTGCTCTTTTGTTTGGCTGTCTCAATTTTCCCTTCTCGATACCCCTGATCAGTAAGATACATCTGTTTTGCTCTGTCATATTTCATTTTCTTAAATCCTGGATCAAAAGAAATATTAGTAGAAATACTTACTCGTGCTCGAGATTTATTGCGTTTGGTGTCATTTTTATCTCTTTTAAATAAAATTTTCTTATATTTCATGATGTTAGCTTTATTTTTTGTGTAGTAAAGTTTTCTATTAGTAGAAATTTGGATTGTTTTATTTTGATATTGTTTTTGGTTATTCTTTCTTTTTTTCCACTCGCGTGAGACCATATTTTTTCAAGGTTTAAAATTATTAAGTACACAAAATCCCGTGTCGAGTATCTAAAACCTAGCATAAAACAAAACTAATTTTAAAATTTTCAGGTATTTATCTTGTTTGAATTACAAAATTAGTATTATTGGTTAGACACCATAAATATTTTTGCAGTTTACATAATAAGTTTAGCGATTCTGGACTGAAAACTAAAATAATTGCAATTATGAGACAATAATATGGAGATATGTACTTTACGGGTTACAAACCAAAAAAAGTTTGGTTCCAGGATACAATAATAAATTGGAACTGAGATGAAAAAAATTTTTCTTCCAGGAGACAAAAAGCAAAACTAATTTTAGAATTTTCATGTATTTTTGTTGTTTAAATTAAAAAATTACTTTTACTGATTAGGCATCATAAATATTTTTGCAGTTTACATAATAATTTTAGCGATTAAGCCAAAAAAGAAAATTTTGGTTCCAGGAGTTTCGGTTACTATTGAGACAAGTAGCTATTATTACTAAAGAGTTCATTACCATGGACTGTTTTATTGCTTCAAAATTCAAATATCTTTGAAAAGACTGCAGTATGAAAATACATCAAAATGCAATTTTTTTGACAAAATTGATTCTACTTTAAAAAGTATTTTATTTTTAAATACAAAAGTGACTAGATGTTGCAATTTCCTTTAAAATGAGCTATTATACAGCTCTCTATTATTTTCCAGTGCCCAGCTAGCTGAGCAGAAAGAAAAAGCGGAAAGAAAAAATATCCCGTTTGTGGAGAATAACGTGGTAAAAGTCAATTTTATTGATTTTCAAGCCAATATATTGTCTTTGTTATTCAAGCCAAAGGGCGGTAAGTTTCCTTTATAGAGGATTCGGACAAGGCGGTACTAATGGTGTACTTTTTGTTTTGATCTGACTCTTTTTTGAGGAGTTGGGGGGTTTTATATTTCTTAACATTGGAGGTGATCGTCTCTTACTAGGTTGCTAGCTACCGCTGCAACCCGGAAACTTTACTAAGCTATACTATAACTAAGTGGCTTATGTTAAGAAATCCAATGTTAAGAAATATAAAAATCCTTAACTTCAAAAAAAGAGTCAGATCAATTTATCCGGGTTACAGCGGTAGCTAGCAACCTAGTAAGAGACGATGACGTCCAATGTTAAGAAATATAAAAACCCCTAACTCCTAAAAAAGGAGTCAGATCAAAACAAAAAGTACACCATTAGAACCGCCTTGTCCGAAACCCCTGTACAGGAAACTTTCTGTCCCTTGGCTTGAACAGCAAGGTAAACATATTGGCTTGAAAATCAAGAAAAGTGGCAGCTATTACAACATTCTGCCTAAACGGCATATTTTCCACAGATAGCTTGGCACTGGAACATCGTAGAGAGTTGTTCAATGGCACATTTTAAAGGTAAAGGTAAAACATATTGGTGAAATAAGTTGCTTTTCAAGGTCAGTATGTGACTTGGTCAGTTCATCTCGTTGTTTTTTTTCATCATCAGTATAAATAGATCCAATGAGTTTTTCAATGCAGCAATGCAGTTTTTCAATGCAGATACTAAAAGAGTATCTCACGGGACACTTTTTCATACTTCGCTCTGCAATAGGGGCAATCTTTTTGGTTCTGTTCCCATTGAAGGATCCAAGTTTTGCAGAACGTATGCATGCATGGTAGTTTAACTGGTTTCACGAAAAGTCACGAAGGACTGAAACTAAGAAATGTAGCTATATCAATAAAGCTATATCATAAAGCTATTATGTACAGCTATATCGACCACGAGCTTCCTACATCAGGCCTTTTTCATTAGCCACTTATATTTTGAATTAAATTATATTGCTTTACGGTTGATGATACTGAAGTCTGAAGAAGTCGTGGAGAAAGTAACGACACAATCGGGTAGAACGGTTAAAAAACCTGATAGATGGAATTACCTTTAGTCAGTACAGGATTAAGAGATTTTTAATGGATAGGTGTCATAAAGGAACAATAATTTAAAAACTTTTTGCTCACAAGTAGAAATCATACAAATCATACCGTTCTACCCGATTGTGTCGTTACTTTCTCCTCGACTTCATCAGACTTCAGTATCATCAACCGTAAAGCAATATAGTTTAATTCAAAACATAAGTGGCTAACGAAAAAGCCCTGATGTAGGAAGCTCGTGGTCGACTGATGACGACAAGTGGTGTTTAAAGTTCTATTTGGCACATTATGCACATTATAACTATGGCACATTACCATAGTTACGTACTTTATTTTCTCTCATAGGGAGTGGCGCGGTCATTTTTCTCCCCCTCAGTCATACTCATCCCTTTCTCCCTTGCAAGTGGTGCAGCCTTTGGCGGTACAAGTTTATATCAAGCGGCTTAAGGTAAAACCTGAGTGCTACAAGTGGAGCAATTCCATAACGGCGCAGTTGGCGTGATCCTTAATAATACAGCTTAAATCCTTAATGGCACAAGTGACACGGTCACAAGTGGAACAGGACCGACTACCACACAAAATTCCCCCGGTACAAGTTATCGAAAGTATCCTCAGAAGGAAACAATTTTATTTTCATTTTTTATATTTTAAATATATCACATATTACTCATGGTACATAGTTACTGAAATGTCTAATACAAATATAATCAAAAAGTAAAAGTTCTTATGTAAACTACAAAAATATTTATGGTGTATGAGCAACAATTTCAATTTTTTAATTAAAACTAAAAAAAGGCCTAAAAATTCTAAAATTAGTTTTAATTTTTAATAGGTTCTTGCTACTCGACACATGATGATATAAGGAGTGTAAGAATTCAAAGCAAAAATAAACTATGGTCTCAAGAGAACAAAATAATGATTTAAATCTACAAAAATATGGTTCTTTAACAGTTAATAGGAGTCTTAAATTCAAAGACCTTATCAAGAAATCTATCTACATTAATGGAACACTTCAGGGAGAAAACTTGAAATGTAAAAACATTGAATGTAATGGATCAGTCAATGTTGACGGATTTCAGGGTCAAAATGTTGATATTAATGGAAAGATTCGAGGAAAAAACTGGAAATGTAAAAACATTGAATGTAACGGATCTGTCGATGTTGACGGATTTCAGGCTCAAAATGTTGAAATCAACGGTTCCTTTAATGGAAAAAATGTCGAAATCACAGAAAATTTCAAGATCAACGGCGGTTTACAAATAAAAAATGGTAATTTGCATAATATTCAAGTTGCCAACAAACACTCTATTCTTGTCGACACCAATGTTAGCGGCAATATCAGTATTAAGAAAAATACAACTATTAATATAGCTGTACATAATTCTTTTTTTGGCACAAAAATAGTTAAGGGGTTCGGGATTAGCCCATCATCAGTTCAGGTTCTTCAAATGAAAGGTCAGAGCCTTGTGATAGGGAACGTTATCTTTGAAAAAAAAGGTGAAGTGCATCTTTTTGATATGGCCAAAGTGCAAGGTAAAATTATTAATGCCAAGATAATAACCTGTTAGATTCATACTCAAAGCTTTTTTGTAAAAGTTCTTTATATTGCCCAATATTATGAACTAATATTACTGTGCTACCAAGATTCCTGCCTTATGGGTCAAAAACATTAGCAAAAGAAAATCAGGTGTACTGATTTAAAAAGCATAAAGCTCTTTACCACAGGTATATAAAAGTATGCTAGGTAGCGGTGCATTCACGTGACACCATAGGACGACGGTCTACGCTAATATAATTCAAGACTTTACGCTAAGACTTTACTAGAAGCTACACGATGAAGTTGAATGAGACCCTTCAAGGGTTTCTATAATCATCCCTTCCAAACGAAGTGGCTCTGAGAATGAAATAATCAATAAATATCCAAAGGATGAATTGAATTCTTATGGCTGTTTACTATAATTTGCCACTAAAGCGTTGCCTCTGATAACAATATGATTTTTTTTAGTTTATAAATTAAAGACTGAACTCTAACCATCAGTATTGTCAAGCAGTTCGTGGTAATGAACTTTATAGCAATTTCAAACAGTAATAATAAAGAACGAATATTCTACCGATTGTCTACTAATAACAATGTATGACGTAATAAGTGACATGACATATTATCTAACACTGATTGTGTACTAATAACCATATATGACGTAATGAGTGACGTGACATTAAAAATTGAAACAATCAATTTTTATTTTAGATAATTTCGGAGACCACACGGGTAGACTTTTTATATTAAAGGAATTACATTAAAAGACGATCATTGGAACATTACAGTAAAGAACAAACTTCCAACCCATAGTAACTAAATAAAAGATTATAATCAATATAAAAGATTCTTTTCCACCGATAGCTTGGCACTGGAACATCGTAGAGAACTGTTCAATGGCTCATTTTAAAAGAAATCTCTAGATCTAGTGCCATTTGTACTTAATTTTTTTTAAAAATAGAATCAATTTCTTACGAAAAAACTTCATTTGTTATGTACAATATTGACCAATGACGTCATAGTCGTTGGATGTAGTTAGTACATAATAACTACTTGACGTGAGTTTTATGAGAGCTATTCATTTCTTAAGGCTCGAATCAAGTACCCATAACCTAACAAAAAATAAACTAATTTTTAAATTTTCAGGTATATTGTTAGTTTGAATGAAAAGATTAAAATTACTGCTCAGATATCATAAATATTTTTGTAGTTTACATAATAACTTAAGCGATTCTAAACTGAAAAATAAGATATATAAAAAAACTGAATTTTTTAGTCTGGAAATACATATTAAATCCCACGTCGCGTAATTAGAACCTAACCAAAAATAAAACTAATTTTAAAATTTAAAGGTATTTTTAGACATCACTGTGGATATATGGAGGCATAATTGTCCTTTACTTATTTTCAGCTTTATTCGAGGATCGAGCCTTTATGTACTAACTACATCCAACGACTATGACGTCATTGATCAATATTGTACATAAAAAATTAAGTTTTCCTTACAAAATTGATTTTATTTAAAAAAAAAATTAATTACAAATGGCACTAGATCTAGAGATTTCCTTTAAAATGAGCCATTGAACAACTCTCTACGATGTTCCAGTGCCAAACTATCTGTGGAAAAGAAGAAGAAAGAAAAACAGATGCCATTTTTTTTATAATAAAGAACGACCTCTTGCCTATACTAAATTTTATGCACCACTTAATAATAGTATAGGTTAGTAATTCCACAGATAGCTTGGCACTGGAACATCGTAGGGAGTTGTTCTATGGCTCATTTCAAAGGAAATTAATGGGGTTAAAAATATCCGGGTTTCAGCGGTAGCTAGCAACCTAGTAAGAGACGATCACGTCCAATGTTAAGAAATATGAAAATCCCTAACTCCTAAAAAAAGAGTCAGATCAAAACAAAAAGTACACCATTAGAACCGCCTTGTCCGAAATCCCTATAAAGGAAAATTACCGCCCTTTGGCTTGAATAACAAAGAAAATATATTAACTTCAAAATCAAGAATATTGACTTTAACCACGTTAATCTCCACAAACGGCATATTTTTTTCTTTCTTCTTTTCCACCGATAGCTTGGCACTGGAACATGGTAAAGAATTGTTCAATGGCTCATTTTAAAGGAAAGCTCTAGATCTAGTGCCATCTGTACTTAATTTTTTTTTAAATAGAATCATTTTTTTACGAAAAAAAAGATTTTGTATGTAAAATGTTTATCAATGACGTCATACTCGTTTGATGTATTTAGTACATAATAACTACCCGACGTGAGATTTAATGTGTATTTTCAGACCGTAAAATTCAATTTTTTTATATATCTTATTTTTCAGTTTAGAATCGCTATATTGTTACGATCAATTCAAAATTATGTTGGCAAATGACTTCATTGCAATACTGATGGTTAGTCCTTTCTTTGCTTATCATATACTGTTAAAATTCTTTTTTATATAAACACTTCTTGGTGCAATGGTTAGCACTTAGGAATTTGAATCCTGAAATGTGAGTTCAAATCTCAGAAGAGCTTCTTTATAACTTGTAGCTTACTTATACAACCATTTAGGTTTCTGTCGTAATTTCTTCTTTTAAAAATTAAATAAAGTTATTATGGCCTAGAGTTCGTTCTTTACATTATAATTTATTAAGGAATATAATTAAAATAATATTGTATATAAAGAATCTTTTTATTACTTCAGTTACTAGTCCGGGTTGCAGCGGTAGCTAGCAACCTAGTAAGAGACGATCACGTCCAATGTTAAGAAATATAAAAACCCATAGTTCCTAACAGAGGATTCAGATCAAAACAAAAAGTACACCATTAGAACCGTCTTGTCCGAAAACCCTGTATAGAAAACTTTCTGTCCCTTGGCTTGAACAGCAAGGGAAATATATTGGCTTGAAAATCAAGAAAAGTGGCAGCTACTACAACATTCTGCCTAAACGGGATATGTTTTTCTTTTTTTTTCTTTTTTCTTTTCCACAGATAGCTTGGCACTTGAACATCGTAGAGGGTTGTTCAATAGCTCATTTTAAAGGAAATTAATTGGGTGAAAAATCTATAGTAACTAAAATAAATTATTTCTAAAAGAGAATAAATTTTTCCACAGTTTCCAATTTTTCCAGTCTTTCAAACATAATCGTATACCAGCGGTAAGATTTGAACCCACGCCTCCGAAGAGACTGGTGGCTAAGACCAGTGTCTTGGACCACTCGTCCAGGCTGCCTCTCATAATTTGGGTTGCAGCAGCAGCTAGCAACCTAGTAATAGACGATCAGTCCTATGCTAAGAAATACAAAAACCCAAAACTCATAGTAGTTAGTTAGCTACTTGATTGTTTGAGTTTCGTCTCTTACTATTTAAAAGAAGAAAAAGCCGCAGGCTTTTTCTTGTTTGTATTTATAGTTAAAAAACGAACTCAGGTCCAAAGAAACTGAACCCTGTGGTTCATTCATATTATCTTCATTATTTTAGCTAGAATCCGGGTTGCAGCGGTAGCTAGCAACCTAGTAAGAGACAATCACGTCCAATGTTAAGAAATATAAAAACCCATAGTTCCTAACAGAGGATTCAGATCAAAACAAAAACTACACCATTAGAACCGTCTTGTCCGAAAACCCTGTATAGAAAACTTTCTGTCCCTTGGCTTGAACAGCAAGGGAAATATATTGGGTTGAAAATCAAGAAAAGTGGCAGCTACTACAACATTCTGCCTAAACGGGATATTTTTTTCTTTTTTTTTCTTTTTTCTTTTCCACAGATAGCTTGGCACTGGAACATCGTAGAGGGTTGTTCAATAGCTCATTTTAAAGGAAATTAATTGGGTTAAAAATCTATAGTAACTAAAATAAATTATTTCTAAAAGAGAATAAATTTTTCCACAGTTTCCAATTTTTCCAGTCTTTCAAACATAATCGTATACCAGCGGTAAGATTTGAACCCACGCCTCCGAAGAGACTGGTGGCTAACACCAGTGTCTTGGACCACTCGGCCAGGCTGCCTCTCATAATTTGGGTTGCAGCAGCAGCTAGCAACCTAGTAAGAGACGATCAGTCCTATGCTAAGAAATATAAAAACCCAAAACTCCTAGTAGTTAGATAG
The DNA here is from genome assembly GCF_049724085.1 of Artemia sp. Qi Xiang Cuo. Lineage (NCBI taxonomy): Eukaryota > Metazoa > Arthropoda > Branchiopoda > Anostraca > Artemiidae > Artemia > Artemia sp. Qi Xiang Cuo. The sequence goes on along the minus strand of NC_142814.1, from coordinate 17,130,952 downwards.
CTACTTGATTGTTTGAGTTTCGTCTCTTACTATTTAAAAGAAGAAAAAGCCGCAGGCTTTTTCCTGTTTGTATTTATAGTTAAGAAACGAACTCAGGTCCAAAGAAACTGAACCCTGCGGTTCATTCATATTATCTCCATTATTTTAGCTAGAATCCAGTTTGCAGCGGTAGCTAGCAACCTAGTAAGAGACGATCACGTCCAATGTTAAGAAATATAAAAACCCATAGTTCCTAACAGAGGAGTCAGATCAAATTCAAAAGTACACCATTAGAACCGCTTTGTCCGAAACCCCTGTATAGGAAACTTTCTGTCCCTTGGCTTGAAACAGCAAGGGAAATATATTGGCTTGAAAAGCAAGAAAACTGGCAGCTACGACAACATTCTGCCTAAACGGGATATTTTTTTCTTTTTTTTTCTTTTTTCTTTGTATCCGGGTTGCAGCGGTAGCTAGCAACCTAGTAAGAGACGATCACCTCAAATGTTAAGAAATATAAAACCCCCCAGCTCCTAAAAAAAGAGTCAGATCAAAACAAAAAGTACACCATTAGAACCACCTTGTCCGAAACCACTATAAAGGAAACTTACCGCCCTTTGGCTTGAATAACAAAGAAAATAAATTGGCTTGAAAATCAAGAAAATTGATTTTAACCACGTTATTCTCCACAAAAGGGATATTTTTTCTTTCCACTTTTTTTTCCTCCTCAGCTAGCTGGGCACTGGAAAATCATAGAGTGCTGTATAATAGCTCATTTTAAAGGAAATTGCAACATCTAGTGCCTTTTGTAATTAAAAATATTTATAATAAGGAACGAACTGTAACCCAGCGTACAGCTAGGTAAAGCTAGTTGCAGCGGTAGCTAGGAAACTTTATAGAGAAGCAACAATTAAGCAAGCTAGACAAAAGAGCAAGGAACGCTATGATAATGATGAAAATTACAGAGAAGCAACAATTTTTATAATAAAGAACGAACTCTTGCCTATACTAATAAATAAAGGATCGAAATATTTCATTATAAAAATTATAATAAAAAAATTATTTTTTAGCTCATTATAAAAATAGTTACTCATCGAATAAGGCTGAAACTTAGTAAAGGGCAATTATGCCTCCAAATATTCACAGTGATGTCTAATATTTTCCATTAGATCTGTAAACTGTTCCACAATTGCCAGATCATACCTTGGAAGGTTTCATATCTGGGTTGCAGCGGTAGCTAGCAACCTAGTAAGAGACGATCACGTCCAATGTTAAGAAATATAAAAACCTACAGCTCTTAAAAAAGGAGTCAGATCAAAACAAAAAGTACACCATTAGAACCGCCTTGTCCGAAAACCCTGTATAGGAAACTGTCTGTTATTTGGCTTAAACAGCAAGGGAAATATATTGGCTTGAAAATCATTACAATAAAGAACGAAGTCTTGCCTATACTAGCTTGCATAGGCAACCTAACTATATTATAGGCTGGTAAAGTTTTATTTAAAGTTAACATATGGAGTGATTATAGTATCATAGTTGCAGCTTTAGCTGTAATCTAATTTATAAATCTAATCTGGGTTGCAGTAGTAGCTAGCAACCTAGTAAGAGCCGATCACGTCCAATGTTAAGAAATATAAAAACCCAAAACTCCTAAGAAAAGAGTTAAATCAAAACAAAAACTACACAATTAGAGCCGCCTTGTCCAAAATATCTATATAGGAAGCTTTCTGTCCCTTGGCTTGAACATCAAGGGAAATATATTGCTTTGAAAATCAAGAAAAGTGGCAGCTACTACAGTATTCTGTCTAAACGTCATCTTTTTTCTTTTCTTTTTTTCCACAGATAACTTGGCATATCCGGGTTGCAGCGGTAGCTAGCAACCTAGTAAGAGACGATCACGTCCGATGTTAAGAAATATAAAAACCCATAGTTCCTAAAAAAGGAGTCAGATCAAAACAAAAAGTACACCATTAGAACCGCCTTGTCAGAAACCCCTGTAAAGGAAACTTTCTGTCCCTTGGCTTGAACAGCAAGGGAAATATATTGGCTTGAAAATCAAGAAAAGTGGCAGCTATTACAATATTCTGCCTAAACGGGATATTTTTTTCTTTTTTTCTCTTTTCTTTGTTTCCAGAGATATTATAATAAAGAACGACCTCTTGCCTATAATAAGTTTTGTAGGCCCCTTAACTATAGTTTATCCGGGTTGCAGCGGTAGCTAGCAACCTAGTAAGAGACGATCACGTCCAATGTTAAGAAATATAAAACCCCCCAACTCCTACAAAAGAGTCAAATCAAAACAAAAAGTACACCATTAGAACCGCCTTGTCCGAATCCTCTATAAAGGAAACTTACCGCCCTTTGGCTTGAATAACAAAGAAAATATATTGGCTTGAAAATCAAGAATTACAGTAAAGAACGATCTCTCTCCCATTATAATAAAGAACGACATCTTGCCTATACTAAATTGTATACGCCACTTAACCCTACACAGGCAATTGTTGTAAAAAAACAAATCTGTACTTTTCGAGCTTGGACTGCCATCTTGCTGTAAAAAATACTGCTTTTATCAACATCTTTTGATGGGGCTGAAAGATGGCAGTCGATTGATACCTTCGGGGAGCTGCTGCGTGACATGTGGCCTAAACAGTGAGTCACCAAACCACGGGATAAGAAAAACGAATGAAAAGGTAGGCAATTTCTAAGCTAGAAACTGGAAAAAAAACGAAAAGGTGGGAGATTCCTTGCATGTCATATGCGTATAAAATATATACCGTTTAGAATTACTGTAGTTGAAATTCACGAAATAAGCAAGAATTTGGATCAGTAGCAAGATAAACTTCCTCCTGTTGTAAAAATACAACATCGGACGATCGTGGCTCAAAATTATGAAACAAACAACTAAATAAGAAAATAAAAAGGGTAAAGAAAACAATATAATTTTACATCAGCTATTATGTAGAAGGAGTCCCTCCTACATAGTAGCTCAAAGCACCCCTCAGGAATGGTGGATCATTGAGTAGCCAGGGTGTTTCATATGTCTAATTTTTGTTTTCTTTCTAGATGGCGGAATATTACGACAGACTAAGAAAACGAGCTCAAAATCGCCGAATTGACGCAGAAGAGGCGACCAAGTATATTTTTGACATTCGAGAAGACATGTTGTCTGATTTGTCCGACGATGATGATGACAATGATCCAGACTTCCTGTCTCCAGAAGATCTTATCGATGATCCTGATGCAGACTTGTTGCCTCTACTGGACAATCTCCACTTCTTCTTGGAACATGATGACGTGGAGGCTAACACTGAACCCAGTGACAATGACTCGGGGGAAACTCCACCCTCCAGTCAGCAACAGCAACCGATAACAACAAGTACTGGAAAATCAAAGAAGAAATCAAGAGTCCAAGAAAAATTCTACAGGAGAAAACCAGAGATGGAAAAAGTTGATCTGTCTTGGAAAGGAAAGCCTCGCCAAGTTCTGGGCATCTTGGAGACTCCACTGAAATACTTCCAAAAATTCTTTGACGATGAGCTTCTTGAGCTGATAGTTTAACAAAGTAACGTCTTTGCACTTCAAACTGCGGGATGCAACCTCTGCCTCACTGCCGAAGAGCTAAAAGTTTTCATGAGCATTATTCTATTATTTGGAGTGATAAAAGTTCCCTATTATCGAATGCACTGGGAAGCAGCCACCAGATACCCTCAAATTGCCGACAAGATGGGCCGACAAAGGTTTGACAAGATCAAACGTTTTCTTCATTTCAACGACAACAATAAAGCTAAGAAACCTGGAGAACAAGGATTTGACAAGCTATACAAGATTCGACCCGTCCTGAGTCATATCTGTTCCAAGTTTCTTGAAGTCAGCCCCGAAGAACACCATTCAATTGACGAGCAAATGATTCCTTTCAAGGGGCGAAGGAACTTGAGACAATATCTACCAAAAAAGCCGACGAAGTGGGGAATAAAAGTGTTCACAAGATCCGGTGTGTCAGGTTTTGTATATGATTTTGAAGTTTACCAAGGGAAGGGCACTCTTGTTGAAGATGACATAGAGCCAGATCTTGGAGTCGGAGGCAACATAGTTTTACGTCTGATGAGTACCTTGCCAGAGAAAATGAACTACAAGGTTTACTTTGACAACTAGTTTTTCAGCTTGAAACTATTAAGTTTGCTAAAAATTACAGTAGTCTCTTTTATCAGTACGTTAAACAAAGCATAACTGAATGTATTACCTCTTCTCACAGATGGAAAAATGAAGAAACGAGAGAGAGGAAAGTGAAATTATAGGACTGACATTCATTTTGGCGTTTTTGTAGTGAAATGGTTAGATAACAACACGGTTTGCTTGGCTTCAACGTATGCAGGAATAACTCCACAGGATACGTGCAGACGCTGGAACGTTAAGGATAAATCCAGGGTTGAAGTTTCAAGGCCAGCCATTGTTTATGAGTACAACCTTCATATGGGTGGCGTAGATTTAGCAGACATGCTGGCGGAGATGTGCCGAACTCATCTTCGGACACGAAAATGGTATATGAGAATCTTCTTGTGGCTTATTGACACAGCAGTGTGCAATAGCTGGCTTCTTTTCAGGTCAGACGTCAAAGTGCTGACTTCAAGGACAGACGAACCGATGATCTTGAGAGCCTTCAGGTCTGAAGTTGCTGCAGGGTTTTATGCCTCGGCGCGTGTGATGCCCCAACGTAAACGTGGTAGACCATCCGCAGATGTTGAAGATAGTCCCAGCCCCAGCCCCATTCGAAGTCGCAATCGAATCCGACCGGCAATATCTGCTCAAGCCGATGGACTTGATCACTGGCCAAAAAAGAATGAAAAGCAGAGCCGCTGCAAAGAGTGCAAATCGGGATATACCACTTTTGAATGCGAAAAATGTGACCTTCCACTGTGCCTTACTGCCAAAAACAATTGTTTTAAAGCCTTCCACACCAAGTGAAAATGCCCCATTTTTATATATTCGAGAGGCTAATGTCGTATTTTTACAACATGGTCTAAAATTGACAATTTTAAATAAATCATGCAAAAATAAAATTTTTCGTCAATAGTCTGACCTAGAGATTACATGGGAAGCGTTGTAGATTTTTCCTGGTATTCGTTCATATAGTGGCCTGTCAAGGGTTAATTATAGTATAGGTTAGTAATTCAACATATAGCACGGCACTGAAACATAATAGAGAGTTGTTCAATGGCTCATTTTGAAGGAAATTAATGGGGTTAAAAACCTTTTGTAATTAAAACAAATTATGTTTATTACATTAAGATATTTTAATTATGTTCCTTAAGAAATGATCATAAGTAAAAATTTCCCATACAGAAATTGAACTCAAGCCTACTGGGTGAGAGCTATCCCAACCACTAGACCATATAGGATAAATTAAAATATCCGATTAATGTCGTTTATGTTAAAGAACAAATTATAAACCTAGTTAGCTGTCTGATTATTTGAGGATCGTCTCTTACTATTCCAAAGAAGAAAAAGCCGTAGACTTTTTCCTGTTTGTAATTTATTTTATAATAAAGAATGAGCTTTAGGCTATACTAATCCGGGTTGCATACGGGTTGCAGCGGTAGGTAGCAACCTAGTAAGAGACGATCACGCCCTATGTTAAGAAATATAAAAACCCCTAACTCCTGAGAAAAGAGTCAGATCTAAACAAAAATTACACTATTAGAACCACCTTGTCCAAAACCCCTATTAAGGAAACTTATCACTCTTTGGGTTGAATAACAAATAAAATATATTGGCTTGAAAATCAAGAAAATTGACTTTAACCACGTTATTCTCCACCAACGGGATATTTTTTTCTTTCCGCTTGATTTTCCTCCTCAACTAGCTGGGCACTGGAAAATCATAGAGAGCTGTATAATAGCTCATTTTAAAGGAAATTGCAACATCTAGTCACTTTTTTAATTAAAAATAAAATAATTTTTAAAGTAGAATCAATTTTGTCAAAAAATTGCATTTTTGATGTATTTTCTACTGCAGTCTTTTCAAAGATATTTGAATTTTGAAGCAATCAAATATAATAAAGATCAAACTCTTCCCTATACTAACTTGCATACGCAACTTCACTATAGTTAAGATTACAGTATTTATATTTTTACATTAAAAGACGATCACAGAAATAACAAACCATTCCATACATTGGACTTAGTTAGCTACTTGATTGTTTGAGTTTCGTCTCTTACTATTTAAAAGAAGAAAAAGTTTACCGCCCTTTGGCTTGAATAACAAAGAAAATATATTGGCTTGAAAATCAAGAAAATTTACTTTTACCACGTTATTCTCCACAAACGGGATATTTTTTCTTTCTACTTTTTTTTCCTCCTCAGCTAGCTGGGCACTGGAAAATCATAGAGAGTAGTATAATAGCTCATTTTAAAGGAAATTGCAACATCTAGTGCCTTTTGTAATTAAAAATAATTTACAATAAGGAACGAACTGTAACCCAGCGTACAGCTAGGTAAAGCTAGTTGCAGCGGTAGCTAGGAAACTTTATAGAGAAGCAAAAATTAAGCAAGCTAGACAAAAGAGCAAGGAACGCTATGATAATGATGAAAATTACAGAGAAGCAACAATTTTTATAATAAAGAACGAACTCTTGCCTATACTAATAAATAAAGGATCGAAATATTTCATTATAAAAATTATAATAAAAAAATTATTTTTTAGCTCATTATAAAAATAGTTACTCATCGAATAAAGCTGAAACTAAGTAAAGGGCAATTATGCCTCCAAATATTCACAGTGATGTCTAATATTTTCCATTAGATCTGTAAACTGTTCCACAATTGCCAGATCATACCTTGGAAGGTTTCATATCTGGGTTGCAGCGGTAGCTAGCAACCTAGTAAGAGACGATCACGTCCAATGTTAAGAAATATAAAAACCTATAGCTCATAAAAAAGGAGTCAGATCAAAACAAAAAGTACACCATTAGAACCGCCTTGTCCGAAAACCCTGTATAGGAAACTGTCTGTTATTTGGCTTAAACAGCAAGGGAAATATATTGGCTTGAAAATCATTACAATAAAGAACGAAGTCTTGCCTATACTAGCGTGCATAGGCAACCTAACTATATTATAGGCTGGTAAAGTTTTATTTAAAGTTAACATATGGAGTGATTATAGTATCATAGTTGCAGCTTTAGCTGTAATCTAATTTATAAATCTAATCTGGGTTGCAGTAGTAGCTAGCAACCTAGTAAGAGCCGATCACGTCCAATGTTAAGAAATATAAAAACCCAAAACTCCTAAGAAAACAGTTAAATCAAAAAAAAAAAACTACACAATTAGAGCCGCCTTGTCCAAAATATCTATATAGGAAACTTTCTGTCCCTTGGCTTGAACATCAAGGGAAATATATTGCTTTGAAAATCAAGAAAAGTGGCAGCTACTACAGTATTCTGTCTAAACGGCATCATTTTTCTTTTCTTTTTTTCCACAGATAACTTGGCCTATCCGGGTTGCAGCGGTGGCTAGCAACCTAGTAAGAGACGATCACGTCGAATGTTAAGAAATATAAAAACCCATAGTTCCTAAAAAAGGAGTCAGATCAAAACAAAAAGTACACCATTAGAACCGCCTTGTCAGAAACCCCTGTAAAGGATTACAGTAAAGAACGAACCTTAGCTTATAGTAAAAGACGATCATTAGAAGAACAAGCCATTGCATACATTGGACTTAGTTAGATGCCTGATTTTTTTAGAGTTACAATAAGGAACGAACTGAACCCATAGTAACTTAAGTATTAAATCAAACGGTTCGTGGTCATAATAAAGAGCTGTTTAATGGCTCATTTTAAAGGAAACTGCTGTATATAGAAACCTGTTTTAATTAACATTACAATAAAGAACGACACCTAGCCCATGTTAACTGAAACATAAATAGGGATTTTGTAATTTCCATCAGTATCATGGATGCAGAGGTGTCCGAAATTACATTAAAAGACGATAATTGGAATGACAAACAATTACATACATTGGAATTAGTTAGCTACTTGATAGTTTGAGGGTCGTCTCTTACTATTTCAAAGAAGAAAAAGCCATAGGTTTTTTTCTATTTGCAATCAGTTTATTATCCGGGTTGCAGTGGTAGTTAGTTACATTAAGTTACAGTAAAGAATGAATCTGGGTTGCAGCGGTAGCTAGCAGCCTAGTAAGAGACGATGACGTCCAATCCGGGTTGCAGCGGTAGCTAGCAACCTAGTAAGAGACGATCACGTCCAATGTTAAGAAATATAAAAACCCCTAACTCCTAAGAAAAGAGTCAGATCAAAACAAAAATTACACCATTAGAACCACCTTGTCCAAAACCCCTATTAAGGAAACTTATCACTCTTTGGCTTGAATAAAAAAGAAAATATATTGGCTTGAAAATCAAAAAAATTGACTTTAACCAAGTTATTCTTCACTAACGGTATATTTTTTTCTTTCCGCTTGATTTTCCTCCTCAACTAGCTGTGCACTGGACATTCATAGAGAGCTGTATAATGGCTCATTTTAAATGAAATTGCAGCATCTAGTCACTTTTGCAATTAAAAGTAAAATACTTTTTAAAGTAGAATCAATTTTGTCACGAAAATTGCATTTTGATGTATTTTCATACTGCAGTCTTTTCAAAGATATTTGAATTTTGAAGCAATCAAACAGTTCATGGTAATGAAATCTATAGTAATAATAGCTACTTGTCTCAATAGTAACCGACACTCTAAAGAACAAAATTATGATTGTCTCAATAGTAACCGAAACTCTAAAGAACGAAATTTTGGTACCAATATATACATCAAAGCAAACAGTTCGTGATAACGAACTATATGTTGTAGTATAGGAATAGCGACTCGTCTCAATAGTAAAACTTGCTACATCTAGTTCCTTCTGTAATTAAAGATCAAATATATTTTAATGGTTCCGAGTTGCACCGGTAGCTAGGAACGTAATTAGAAGAGATCATTCGAAGAAAATACCATTATATATATTGGACTTAGTTAGCTGCTCAATTCCATGAAGAAAAAAAAACTTATTTGTCAACTGAAACTAGAATAATTCCTGAAAATTTAAAAAAATATGATTTTATTTAGCTGCAAAGTGCAAAAATATTTACGGTGTCTGAACAATAATTTCCATTTTTTAATTCAAACCAGAAAAAAACCCTGAAAATTTAAAAATTAGTTTCGGTTTTTTCTTTTGCTTCAATTGACTCGATACACCATTTTTTCACGCCATTAATTTTATATCATCTTCGTTCAAACTTCTTTGGCTTAACTCGTAAAGTACGTATCTTTGTATTGTTGTCCTATATTTCCAATGAGAAATATTCAAAAAAAATTTTTTATTTTAGTTTTTAGTTCATAATCTCTAAAGTTATTATGTAAACTGCAAAAATATTTATTATGTCTAACCAATAATACTAATTTTTTAATTCAAACTAGAGCAATACCTGACAATTTTTGAATTAGTTTTGTTTTTTGTCTCCTGGAACCAAAATTTTCTTTTTTGGTCGCTAAAGTTATTATGTAAACTGCAAAAATAATTATGATGTCTAACCAGTAATAGTAATTTCTTAATTTAAACTACAAAAATACATGACAATTTTATAATTAGTTTTACTTTTTGTCTCCTGGAACCAAAATGTTTTTCATCTAAGTTCAAAGTTATTATTTTATCCTGGAACCAAATTTTTTTTGGTTTGTAACCCGTAAAGTACGTATCTCCATATTATTGTCTTATAATTGCAATTATTTTAGTTTTCAGTCCAGAATTGCTAAACTTATTATGTAAAATGCAAAAATATTTATGGTGTCTTAGGTCTGTTATGTTGACATAACAGAGGTATGTTACGGATCAGGGGTATCGAGAAGGGAAAATTGAGACAACCAAACAAAAGAGCAAGGAACGGTATGATAACAATATAGATTAACGAAACAAACATAAGAAAAAAGTTGCTACCAGAATAATGGGTAGATACTGGGGTGACAAAAGCTATAATGAAAAAATTAAATTCTCTGCGAGGTTGTACCGAAGAACGCATAAGGACAAAGGGAAAAATTACATTCAGAAATACAAGAAGATGGCAAAAATGCAGGCTGATCTTTGTAAATTGAGAAAAATTTTACGCATGTTTTATCAGGATCACGAAAAGTATTCAAAATTACAGATTAAAATTCTCTTTGAAAGAGCGGATGCTGTTGAAAAGTCAGCTAGAAATGCTTTGGCAAAGCTTCATAGCAATATCCAAAAGAAATGTAGTCAGTTTAATGAAAAGCTTCCAAGGTATGGACTGGCAACTGCGGAACTGATTATAGATACAATGGAAAATGTTCGACAACACAGTGAATATACAGAGGCGTACTTCTTAGAAAGTTCGTATATTAATTTTGGAAGGAGCAATTGCAGTTTAGGTAGCAGCAATAAAAATATATATACAAGCATACCTATCAGCATCGAAGGAAAAGCAATGTTTTTCAATTATGGCGAAAACGAGCCTGTTAGGGTTATTAGTATATGTGTTTGCAAGACTAATGATTTAGAACAAATTCCTGGAACACCAACTCAAGAAAAAAGTATTTCTAACTGTGTTTTAAACAGTTCTTTTAGTTCTACTGAATATTTGGCAAAAAATTCTCTGTGTAGTACAACAAACTGTCCTGAAAAGTACGAGACAACTATTGAAAAATGCTCTGAATCTAGATCTGACTCGGAAATTATGATGACTGAAGTCACCTGATAACAATCTGAGTAAACATTCAAAACCAAAAACTGGGCAGCACGTTACTTGGCAATGTCACCCTGATATCTGCAAGCTCTATCCGACGGATATTGAATTATGTCAAATTCTTTTTGATATCCTTGAAAATAATATAACATTAAAATTTTCAACTGACAAGTATCGTCTTGACAAACAGTTTCTTTTTCACAGCTTCCAATCGCAAGAATTCTCTTACATGTGTAATAGCGTCGGTCATATCTTGCGGACTGTGAAAGCAAATCAAAATGCTCGTCAATTTAATGACATGCTTCATTCCCGTGATGGAGAGATGGAAGCGACTTTGTTTTCTGTTAAATCAAAAATCGGAGGATCTCAGCAGTATTTCCAATCTCTTTCCTATAAAGTAAAGTCAATGATTGAGCAATTGGGTCCACCGACTTTGTTTCTGACAGTTTCATGTGCTGAGTGGTACTCTCCTGAATTTATTGATTATTTACGGACTGTCCATAAGAAATTACCTGGTTTAGCAAAAATGAGCCCAGCAGAGTTGACCTGTCTAGATCCAGTTGCAGTTTCCATGCACTTTGACAAAAAATGGAACCCTATATTTAATGAGCTGATTTGTTCAAAGACAAATCCTTTGTTTGGTAAAATTAAGGATCATTTCTGGCGTATCGCGTATCAGAAACGAGGTGCACCTCATGTACATTGTGTATTGTGGATTGAAGATGCTTCTATTATAGGAAAACCAACAGCATCTGAAGTGATTAACTATTTCAATAGTATTATGACTTATGAAATACCACATAGATTGACTTGCCCAACTCTTCGCAAATTGGTCAAAGATCATCACGTGCTCCACTGTAATATTTACTGTCAAAGAAAGTATAAGAGCAAAAGAGGAAGATGGGTTATGTATTGTAAGTTTGGCTTTCTTCGTCTTACAAAGGAACGAACAGAATTATATGACATCCTTGACTGCTTGGCTCATGGTACAAACAGTAAAAAGCCAAGAAAAAGAATATATCATCTGCTTCGAAGAGATGACGAGCGTTATATAAATGACTATTCTCCTGCGTTACTTATTGCTAATCAAGCAAACATTGATGTTCAATATATTGACCATTTGGGTTCTAAATTACCGTATTACATTACTGATTACATGACTAAAGCAGAGAGTGTCGAAATAGAAGCAATGTGGGAAGAAGTAAATAATGCATGCAAAAGTCTTGGTCAACGAACTATGTCCTACTTGTTGAAGTCCATAAAAACCCGTCAAGTTGGAGCAGTTGAAGCTGCTGACAGGCTTCTTGGTACTAAATTGTATAGTATTTCTAGGCAATTTAGATATATTGACCTTACGAAAAAGAGCGAGGTGAAGAGGACACTGAGAAGGTATGAGGAGCTTGAAGAGCTTGCTAAAAACGATCCACAGAGTAGTGATTTGTACATTGCCCACTGGGTTATTGATATCTACCCTAAAAGACCGGAATATATGGAAAATATCAGTCTTTTTCAGTTATTGTCTTGGTATGAACGGGAGCGTAATGATACTGATGATAATAAGATATTAAATGACGGGTCATTCTACCACAGAAAAAGTGTTTAAACACCATTTATCAAATAGAACAGAAAGGTAAACCTATTTGAATCTGACGAGACGAAGAGTGCTCACTATGGAGGTCTCTTAAACTTGTTTAATCCTTGCCGAAATGACAATAAACTAGAAGTCAGTGGAAATGACAATTACAAAACCTACTGTGTTGAATGCGTAAACTATCCCGACATGGTAGCTTACCACGAAAAATTTGTTGTTAAGAGGAAAAGCGATATAGAATTTGAAGAAAGGGTCCGAGAACGTGCAAAAGAAATTCTGAAGGCAGAAAATATTGATGAAAACATTGAAAATGACCCAGAAAATGTAATTCAGGGAGGAGTCATTGACAGAGCAGCAGATGCTATGGAGGATTTGTTAGACGCAAACAAACAGATTTTAAATGGTGACACCGAAGACAGGTTGAAAAATGATTATGAGTCGCTCAATATTGATCAAAAGAGAGTTGCTGATAAAATTTTAGGCTCAGTTACCAAGCGCAATGGTGCAACATCTTTGAAGTTGATTGTATCTGGATGTAGGGGTACAGGAAAATCTAGGGTTATCAGTGTCGTGAGAAGACTACTTTGCAACAAGTTCAAGAATGAAGATTGTCCCGTTGTAGTTATGGCACCTACTGGTATTGCTGCACATAGCATAAATGGTTTAACAATACATAGTTGTTTAAGTTTAGCTATTGATCAGGAAAACACCACAAAATACACACCTCTCTCCACTGAAAAACTTCTCACTTTGAGAAAGACACTTAAGGAGACAAGAGTTTTTATTATTGATGAAATTTGCATGGTTTCGTCTCTTCTTTTAACATACATTCATTTAAGACTATCAGAAATATTGGCAGTTGATTTGCCAGTGGGTAATGCTAACTGCGTATTTTTGGGAGATTTTCTTCAATTAAGACCAGTAAGTGGTAATCCTTCTTATATGCCTCTCACACGACTAGAAGTAAAAAACAGGATCGGATCAGTTGGTACTTTCAACCTCTGGCATCTATTTTAGTATGAGGAACTAAGCATAAATGTGAGACAAAAGATTGACGAGAGTTATGCTAATACACTTGCTGAAATTAGACAGGGGTTTTGCACTGGTGAAAATTTTAATAGTCTTTACAAGAGAAAAATTGAGAACTCCTACAGAGCTTCAAATGACGAAATAATTGATCTTTACTCAAAATTGTATGAAGAGGGAAATAGACGTGTCATTCTTATGCCCACCAATGAAAATTGTATGGTAATTACCGAGTTGCATCTTACAAAAAGCTGCACAGACTACGTTAATCTTTCTGCAGCTGATCGACTCTCTTAAGTTGTTTACGAAAAACGAATCGAACAGAAAGCAGCACCCACTGTTTTAAACTTTGGCAACGACAGAAAAAGAACAGCCGGTTCTTTCATGAGCTTGTTACTTGCAGTAGGTGCACGTGTAATGCTCCAAAGAAATATCTGTGTTGCTAAGGGGCTAGTAAATGGATCAATGGGAACATTAACAAGCTTCAAGTTGCTACCAAACGGAGAAATAGTTGGAGTTCTTGTAAAATTTTATGGACTGGAACTTCCGGTTGAAATTGGCAGAGAAACCGTGCGCTTTGAAGTTTTGAAGCATCTCTTTTACACGAAGACAGTTTCCTGTTCAACTGGTCTTTGCCATTACAATATACAAGTCCCAAGGACTAAGTTTAAAGTGTGCAATTGTTGACACAGGTAATCTTTGCTTTGGTTCAGATATGATGTACGTTGCTCTTTCTCGTGTGACCACTAGTGCAGGTTTACATCTAGTAGAATTTGATAATACAAAGATTTATTGCGATGTTGATGCTTTAATTGAGTACAACCGTTTGAGAAAAATTTATAGAACAGATCTTCCATTGTTTGAGTTCCCAGAAAGGCAACTCAGAGGTACACCAGATGAAGTATGTATAACAAATGAAGTAAATTCTAAAGGACAACAGACTCAAGGAAAAAAAAATTCCATTGTTGGAGGTCCCAGAAAAAGAATGAGAAGCCCTTCAGTTGAAGAACCCTTATTAATAGAAATTTATCCCAAAAATAAGAAAAGAATAACTAGTGTTGGACCGGTGGTGTCAACAAAAGAAAAAAAATTAAATATTAATGCGAAACTTGATCACAGTGCATATGTTACTCTTGATAGTAATAGAAAGGTATCAAGAATTATACATGCTGACTGGAATCAAGCAGAAGCTAATATATTTCTATCTGGATACGCAGGCAGCCAATGCTTTGCCATGGTACTCGCAAATATTGTCCGAGCTGCTATTATACCTTCAAGGCAATTGAATGAAAATATTCTGAACAGAAACATGATTGAAGGGGATACTATTTATGCTCTCATACGTGAAAATAATAATAATAGAAATCCAAGAGTTTTTCTGATTCCTCCTAGTGGCTATCTGGTATTGAAAAATTTAGATGTTATCAAGGACGATTTTCTAATGTATGACGCAGTATTGTCCCTAAATTATGACGATAATTGGTTGTGCAGCGGAAGCTTATTGGATTCTATAAATAATGGAGAATTAGGAATTACATTATTGGCTGCTTTAAAAAAATTATTTAGAGAACATAATGCTGGAATAATAGTTGCATACTCTAAATGACTGGGTCTCATGCATTATGATGAAAAATACTATTTTACAGATTCTTACTCATGCGGACCCAGAGGAGCACCATTGCAAAATGATAATGGAAAAGCATGTGTCATATAATGTGACACGATTGAAGAATTATATCGCATTACTCGAAGAGTCTTCAAAGCCAAAAATGAACAATTTACTATTCATTATATTGACGTTACAGTAAGTACATTAAAAGACGATCACTGAAATAACAAACCATTCCATACATTGGTTTTTATAAGATTTTACATTAAAAGACGATCACTGAAATAGCAAACCATTCCATACATTGGATTTAGCTACTTGATTGTTTGAGTTTCGTCTCTTACTATTACATTAAAAGACGATCACTGAAATAACAAACCATTCCACACATTGGACATAGTTAGCTACATGATTGTTTGAGTTTAGTCTCTTACTATTTAAAAGAATAAAAAGCCGTAGGCTTTTTCCTGTTTGTATATACAGTTAAATACGAACTCAAGCCAAAAGAAACTGAACTCTGTGGTTCACTCATATTATCTCCATTATTTTAGTTAGGATGTAAATAAATTACAATAAAGAACGACACCTAGCCCAAGTTAACAGAAACATAAATAGGGATTATGTAATTTCCATCAGTATCATGGCTGCAGAGGTGTCCGCAACCTAGTAAAGAACAAACCATTACAGTAAAAAACCCATAGCTCCTAAAAAAGAAATCAGACCAAAACAATCCGGGTTGCAGCGGTAGCTAGCAACCTAGTAAGAGACGATCACCTCCAATGTCAAGAAATATAAAACCCCCCAAATCCTAAAAACAGAGTCAGATCAAAACAAAAAGTACACCATTAGAACCGCCTTGTCCGAATCCTCTATAAAGGAAACTTACCGCCCTTTGGCTTGAATAACAAAGAAAATATATTGGCTTGAAAATCAAGAAAATTGACTTTTACCACGTTATTCTCCACAAACGGGATATTTTTTTCTTTCCGCTTTTTCTTTCTGCTCAGCTAGCTGGGCACTGGAAAATCATAGAGAGCTGTATAATAGCTCATTTTAAAGGAAATTGCAACATCTAGTCACTTTTGTATTTAAAAATAAAATACTTTTTAAAGTAGAATCAATTTTGTCAAAAAAATTGCATTTTTGATGTATTTTCATACTGCAGTCTTTTCAAAGATATTTGAATTTTGAAGCAATAAAACAGTCCATGTAATGAACTCTATAGTAATAATAGCTACTTGTCTCAATAGTAACCGAAACTCCTGGAACCAAAATTTTCTTTTTTGGCTTAATCGCTAAAATTATTATGTAAACTGCAAAAATATTTATGATGCCTAATCAGTAATAGTAATTTTTTAATTTAAACAACAAAAATACATGAAAATTCTAAAATTAGTTTTGCTTTTTACAATAAAGAACGACACCTTGCCCATGTTAACTAAAACATAAATAGGGATTATGTAATTTCCAATAGTATCATGGCTGTAGAGATGGCTGAAACCAAGTTACAATAAAAAACGATCATTGGAATAACAAAAATTGCATACCTTTGGAATTAGCTATTTACTTGATTATTTGAGACTCGTCTCTTACTATTTAAAAGAAGAAAAAGCCGTAGGCTTTTTCCTGTGTGTAATCAGTTTATTATCATAGGCAGCGCGCTAGCACTGCCTGAGTAAAGAACGATGTGGGCACAATGTGTTTTTTTTCCGGGTTGCAGCGATAGCTAGCAACCTAGTAAGAGACGATCACGTCCAATGTTAAGAAGTATAAAAACCCATAGTTCCTAACAAAGGAGTCAGATCAAAACAAAAAGTACATCCGGGTTGCAGCGGTAGCTAGCAACCTAGTCCGGGTTGCAGCGGTAGCTAGCAACCTAGTAAGAGTTATAATAAAGATCGATGTCTTCCCTATACTAACTTGCATACGCAACTTCACTATAGTTAAGATTACAGTATTTATATTATACATCATTATAAATTATAAAAGGTTCAAATGTTCGAAGATTATAGAGTTAAAAATATTCCCACACCGGGAATCGAACCCGAGCCTGTTAAGTGAAAGTAAACTATCCTAGCCACTAGACCATATGGTTATAATAAAGAACGACCTCTTGCCTATACTAAATTTTATAGGCCACTTAACTATAGTATAGGCTAGTACAGTTATTATATTTAAGGTCAATATATTAAAATTTTCCACTAAATCCGGGTTGCAGCGGTAGCTAGCAATCCGGGTTGCAGCGGTAGCTAGCAACCTAGTAAGAGACGATCACGTCCAATGTTAAGAAATATAAAACCCCATAGTTCCTAAAAAAGGAGTCAGATCAAATTCAAAAGTACACCATTAGAACCGCCTTGTCCGAAACCCTGTATAGGAAACTTTCAGTCCCTTGGCTTGAACAGCAAGGGAAATATATTGGATTGAAAATCAAGAAAAGTGGCAGCTACTACAACATTCTGCCTAAACGGGATATTTTTTTTTTCTTTTTTTCTTTTTTTCTTTTCCACATATAGCTTGGCACTGGAACTTCGTAGAGAGTTGTTCAATGGCTCATTTTAAAGGAAATTAATTGGGTTAAAAATCTATAGTAACTAAAATAAATTATTTCTAAAAGAGAATAAAATATTCCACCAAAAACTGCATTTTTGATGTCTTTTCACACTGCAGTCTTTCAAACATAATCGTATACCAGCGGTAAGATTTGAACCCACGCCTCCGAAGAGACTGGTGGCTAACACCAGTGCCTTGGACCACTCGGCCAGGCTGCCTCTCATAAATAATATATATGTGAATCTGGGTTGCAGCAGTAGCTAGCAACCTAGAAAGAGACGATCAGTCCAGTGCTAAGAAATATAAAAACCCAAAACTCCTTAAAATAGAGTCAGATCAAAACAAAAGTACATCATTAGAACTACCTTGTCTGAAACCTTACTAGATAAATAATGAATGTCGTTATAGTTTTATATTAGAGCTATGACGTGAATAGAAAAACACGATATTATGTTGTGGTTTCTGAAGACGTCATGAAATAATATCATTGCGCCATGACGTCATGAAATAAAATCGTTACGCCGTGACGTCATAATTACTACTTAAGAACGACAAAGACGTAAATGGTCTCATTCGTTAATTACATAATGGTTAGATCAAAGCAAGCTGCACGCAAGTTAAAAAAACAGTACTACACAGACAACAGAGATAGTATCTTGAAAAGAGAAAAGCAAAGGTATTCAACCGACCAGGCGTATCGA
Organism: Artemia sp. Qi Xiang Cuo; assembly: GCF_049724085.1. Taxonomy (NCBI): domain Eukaryota; kingdom Metazoa; phylum Arthropoda; class Branchiopoda; order Anostraca; family Artemiidae; genus Artemia; species Artemia sp. Qi Xiang Cuo. The sequence goes on along the minus strand of NC_142814.1, from coordinate 17,112,757 downwards.
GAAGTAAAAATTGAGCTGGCTAGACAAAAGATCAAGGAGCGTTATCACAATGATAAACTTTATAGAGAAGCAACAATTGAGCAGGCTAGACAAAAGAGCAAGGAACGGTATGATAATGATGAAGATTACAGAGAACCAAGAATTGAGCAGGCTAGACAAAAGATCAAGGAGCGTTATAAGAATGATAAACTTTATAGAGAAGCAACAATTGAGCAGGCTAGACTAAAGAGCAAGGAACTGTATGATAATGATAAAGATTACAGAGAAGCAAGAATTGAGCAGGCTAGACAAAAGATCAAGGAGCGTTATCACAATGATGAAGATTACCGAAAAAAATATAAGAAAAAAGTTGCTACCAGAATAATGGGTAGTTATAATAAAGAACGATCTTGCCTATACTAAATTTTATAGGCCACTTAACTATAGTATAGGCTAGTACAGTTATTATATTTAAGGTCAATATATTAAAATTTTCCACTAAAAGACGGTCATTGGAATAAAAACCCAATGCATACATTTGATTTAGTTAGCTACTTGATTGTTTGAGGCTAGTCTCTTACTATATCAAAGAAGAAAAAGCCGTAGGCTTTTTCCTGTTTGTAATCAATTAGAAAGAGTTCTACCTTTAAAATGAGTTATCCGATTATAATAAAGATCGAACTCTTCCCTATACTAACTTGCATAGGCAACTTCACTGTAGTGAAGATTACAGTATTTATATTATACATCATTATAAATTATTAAAAGGTTCGAATGTTCGGAGATTATAGAGTTAAAAATTTTCCCATACCGGGAATCGAACCCGGTCCTCTTAAGTGAAAGTTAACTATCCTAGCCACTAGACCAAATGGGACCATAAAGAATATGATTTAAGAACCATATGCATATTATCCGGGTTGCAGCGGTAGCTAGCAACCTAGTAAGAGACGATCACGTCCAATGTTAAGAAATGTAAAAACCCAGAGTTCCTAAAAAAGGAGTCATTATTATAATAAAGAACGACCTCTTGCCTATAGTATACTTGCCTATAGGCCACTTAACTATAGTATAGGTTAGTAAATCACTGAAATAACAAACCATTCCATACATTGGACTTAGTTAGCTACTTGATTGTTTGAGTTTCGTCTCTTACTATTTAAAAGAAGAAAAAGCCGTGAGTTCTCGTAAAATTGCACACCCTTTTACTACTTATGTCATTGAGGGAAACTAAGCCAGGTAAGACTTTGCCCTCTAAGAGTTCAATGCTAGCACCACCACCAGTGGAAACATGGCTGACTTTATTTACTGCTCCAAATTTTGCAGCGGAAGCAGCCGTATCTCCACCCCCAATAATCACTTTTGCACCTCTAGCAGTGGCTTCTACCAGAGCATCTATAATTGTTTTTGTGCCGCTTGAAAATTTTTCAAACTCAAAGACGCCAATCGGGCCATTCCATACTATCGTTTTGACTTTAGAGATGGGCCCAAGAAACTTTTTAACTGACTTTCGGCCACAGTCTAAGCCCATCCAATTTTGTGTATCCCTTCCTCAACTGTCTTATACTCAGTCTCAGCATTGTCTGAAAATTGATTGGCTACTATAAAGTCAACTGGAAAGTGCAGAGCAACATTCTTTTCTCGAGCCTTTTCTATAAACTTTTCCACTATTTTTGCACCTTCATTATCAAATAGAGAGCTTCCAATTTTCATTTTAAGTATAACTTTCAAGAATGTGAATGCCATCCCTCCACAAATTATTATTGAGTCAACTTTATCAATGAGACTCAATTAGGGGTATTTTATCTTTAATTTTAGCTCCTCCTAGTATGGCAAGGAAGGGACGTTCTGGTGCAATAACAACGTGTGAGAAATATTGTATTTCTTTTGCAAGCAAATGTCCAGCTACCCGAATATCAAATTTATCTCCCATCATTGAACTATGTGGCCTGTGTGAAGTCCCAAAAGCATCATTTACATAAATATCTCCAAGTCTTCTTAGTAACTTGCGAAATCTTAACACATCATTGGGATTGGAGTTTACGTAGTTTCCGGAAGAATCTATCCCACCTCCCTCTTCTTCTTTATGAAAACGGAGGTTTTCCAGTAAAATAACAGAGCCTTTTGAAGGATTACTGCAATGAGACATAGCACTCTCTCCAACACAGTCATCGATGAAGACGATTTTCCTTCCAAGAAGTCTCTGAAGCTCTTTTGCAACTGGTTTCAAAGAATACATATCTTCTCTCCGTCCATTTGGGCGACCTAAGTGGGATATCAGCACAATGGATTTCGCACCTTTGTCTAACACATAATTTATTGTATTAAGACTAGCTACAATTCTTTGGTTGTCAATAACTTCTCCATGTTTTATAGGAACATTAAAATCCACTCTGATTAATATCCTTTTATCTTTCAAATCAACATGTTCAATAGTTAGCTTATTAAAACTCATATAATCCTCACGATTATTTTACCAATATGTTTGTTTTAAAGTTTGACCCCATAAAATCACGTATTGCTGAGACATCTTGAATATTTTTGCAGTTTGTATAATGACTCTAGCAATTCTGAACTGAAAACTATAATAAAAAAAATTGATTTATTTTCTTTGGAAATTTAAGACAACGGTTAAAGAAATACACACTTTAGGAGGTAAACGAAAAAATGTCTGGTTCCAGCAGAAAATTGCAACTTTGAACTGAAGAATTAAATAAAATAAATAAATGGTTATGGGAACCTAGAATGGTTTCTAGATAGGAATTTAAAAGTCCTCATCACGATTGCATTAGCGCATGATTTCAGAAGTAGATGGAACCTAGTAAAGGAAGAACCCTGGTTTATAGTAACCAAAAATGAAAAAACCGTTTAAAAGAAAATTGGCAAGTGCGTTGAAATTGACGTTTCCAACTGATTCAGAAGTGTTGGTTATTATCTCATTTAGTCTTAACGATAAAATGATATTTTGGGAAGTTCTTTACAGGAATTCGGAAACATACCCTGAAACCAGTTAAATGGTGTCACTTCAAAACAAAAAGAAAACCACTGGTATGTCCACAGTCAAAAATCTCTACTGGAATCTTACTGCCCTCTGGCTAAAAAATGAGTGAAAAGCAGTATTTTGAAATCACTTTCGACTATTAAAAAGGGCACTAGCCCTTTGAATTTCCAATCGAATGATCCTTTTCTGAAGTTTCTACGACAACGCCTTCTATAAAAACCTTATATGCCCTCAGGGCATAACTTAAAACCCTAGCCCCGTGGGTTGTGGGGGATCCGGGTTGCAGCGGTAGCTAGCAACCTAGTAAGAGACGATCACATCCAATGTTAAGAAATATAAAAACCCCTAAAACCTAAGAAAAGAGTCAGATCAAAACAAAAATTACACCATTAGAACCACCTAACTAACCCCTAATATAAAAACCCCTAACTCCTAAGAAAAGAGTCCGATCAAAACAAAAATTACACCATTAGAACCACCTTGTCTGAAACTTCCCTATAGTTAACTTTATGTCCCTTGGCTTGAATAACAATTACAATAAGGAACGAACTCTTGCCTATACTATCTTGCATAGACAGCTTAACTACAGCATTGACTTGTACATTTATATTTAAAGTCAAGACATTTTCATTAAAATCTGGGTTGCAGCGGTAGCTAGCAACCTAGTATTACATAAAGAATCGATATAGTTCATCATAAATGGTGTTTGTCAATATCCAGGTTGCAGCGGTAGCTAGCAACCTAGTAAGAGATGATCACGCCCCATAGTAAAAACTAAAGTAACCCATAACTCCTGAAAAAAGGTTCCGATCAAAACAAGAAGTAAACTATTGTAACCGCCTTGTCCAAAACTTGTATAGAGCAAATATACCGTCCTCTGACTTGAATAACAAAGAAAAATATATTGGATTTAAAATCAAGATAATTGACTTTGACCACGATATTCTCCACAAACAGCATCTTTTTTTCTTTCCGCTTTTTCTTCTCCTCAGCTAGCTGGGCACTGGAAAATCTTATAGAGCTGTATAATAGCTCATTTTAAATGAAATTGCTACATGTAGTGCCTTTTGTAATTAAAAATAAAATAGTTTTTAAAGCAGAATCAATTTTGTCAAAAACTGAATTTTTTGATGTGTTTTCATGCTACAGTCTTTTCAAAGATATTTGAATTTTGAAGCAATCAAACAGTTCATGGTAATGAACTCTATAGTAAAAATAGCTGCTTGTCTCAATAGTAACCGAAACTCTAAGGAACGAAATTTTGATACCAATAGATACATCAAAGCAACAGTCCGTGATAACGAACTGTATGTTGTATAGCAAGAGCGACTCGTCTGAATAGTAACTTGTTACATCTATTTCCTTCTGTAATATAAGATAAAATATTTTTTGAATAGTTCCGGGTTGCAGCAGTAGCTAGAAACCTAATGTTATGTTATCCGGGTTGCAGCGGTAGATAGCATCCGGGTTGCAGCGGTAGCTAGCAATCCGGGTTGCAGCGGTAGCTAGTAACCTAGTAAAAGACGATCACGTCCAATGTTAAGAAATATAAAAACCCATAGTTCCTAACAAAGGAGTCAGATCAAAACAAAAAGTACACCATTAGAACCGTCTTGTCCGAAATCCCTGTATAGGAAACTTTCTGTCCCTTGGCTTGAACAGCAAGGGAAATATATTGGCTTGAAAATCAAGAAAAGTGGCAGCTACAACATTCTGCCTAAACGGGATATTTTTTTTTCTTTTTTCTTTTCCACAGATAGCTTGGCACTGGAACATCGTAGAGGGTTGTTCAATATCTCATTTTAAAGGAAATAAATTGGGTTAAAAATCTATAGTAACTAAAATAAATTATTTCTAAAAGAGAATACATTTTTCCACCAAAAACTGCATTTTTGATGTCTTTTCACACTGCAGTCTTTCAAACATAATCGTATACCAGCGGTAAGATTTGAACCCACACCTCTGAAGAGACTGATGGCTAACACCAGTGTCTTGTACCACTCGGCCAGGCTGCCTCTCATAATTTGGGTTGCAGCAGTAGCTAGCAACCTAGTAAGAGAAAACCCAAAACTCCTAAAGATAGAGTAAGATCAAAACAAAAGTACATCATTAGAACTACCTTGTCTGAAACCCTACTAGATAAATAATGAATGTCATCATAGTTTTATATTAGAGCTATGACGTGAATATAAAAATACGACATTATGTTGTGGTTTCTAAACGCGTCATGAAATAATATCATTGCGCCATGATTTACAGTAAAGAACGATCGCTCATGCATAGTAACTGATATATAGTGGTTTCAGGGGTAGTTACTTGTGGTTCGTCTCTTACTATTTCAAACAAGAAAAAGCCGTAGGCTTTTTCCTGTTTTTAATGATATAGCATCCGGGTTGCAGTGGTAGCTAGCAACCTAGTAAGAGACGATCACGTCCAATGTTAAGAAATAAAAAACCCATTGTTCCTAAAAAAGGAGTCAGATCAAAACAAAAAGTACACCAGTAGAACTGCCTTGTCCGAAACCCCTGTATAGGAAACTTTCTGTCCCTTGGCTTATATAAAGGCTCGATCATCGAGTTTAAGCTGAAACTAAGGAAAGGACAATTATGCCTCATATATTCACAATGATGTATAAGATTTCCCATTACATCTGTAAACTGTTCCACAGTTGCCGGTCCTTACCTTGGAAGCTTTTCACTAAACATGCAACATTTCTTTGGATATTACTATGAAGTTTTGCGAAAGCATCTCTAGCTGACTTTTCAACAAAATCTATTCTTTCAGAGATAATTTTAATCTTTAATTTTGAATATTTTTCGTAATCCCGGTAAAACATTCGTAAAAGTTTTCTCAATTTACAAAGATCAGCCTGTGCGTTCTTTGCAGCTTGTGTAAACTGCAAAAATATCCATGGTATCTTTGTTTTTAGTATTAATAAATTGATTGATTGATTGATTGATTGATCCGAGCAATAGTTTGAATATTTCAATACAAGCTAGAAAAATACCTTAAAATTTTAAAATTAGTTTTATTTTTGGTTAGGTTCTAACTACACGACTTGGGATTGACTATGTATTTTCAGACCAAAAAATTCCATTTTTTATATATTTTATTTTTCAGTTTAGAATCGCTAAAGTTATTATGTAAACTGCAAAAATATTTGTGATATCAGAGCAATAATTTTAATCTTTTCATTCAAACTAGCAAAATACCTGAAAATTTAAAAATTAGTTTCATTTTTTGTTAGGTTATGGATACTCGATACGAGTTATAAGAAGTGTTAATTGGATGAAAATATTATTCCATGTTTTGTAATAAGATGCCTTCTAAGCGAGTTATACGTAATTTAAAAAAAAACACTACTATACAAAAAACAGAGACAATATCTTTAAAAGAGAAAAGCAAAGGTATTCAACTAACATGGTGTATCCAGATGCGAAAATTTATAGTGACAAACGGCGTTATTATAATGATGTAGTTTATAGAAATGCGAAAATTGAGACAGCCAAACAAAAGAGCAAGGAATGGTATGCTAATGATGAAGATTACAGAGAAGCAACAATTGTGACAGCCAAACAAAAGAGCAAGGAACGGGATGGTAACGATAAAGATTACCGAAAGAAACATGAGAAAAAAGTTGCTACCAGAATAATGGGTAGATACTTGGGTGACAAAAGCTATAATGAAAAAATTAAATTCTCTGCGAGGTTGTACCGAAGAACGCATAAAGACAAAGGGAAAAATTACATTCAGAAATACAAGAAGATGGCAAAAATGCAGGCTGATCTTCGTAAACTGAGAAACATTTTACGCATGTTTAACCAGGATCACAAAAAGCATTCAATATTACAGATTAAAATTCTCTTTGAAAGAGCGGATGCTGTTGAAAAGTCGGCTAGAAATACTCTGGCAAAATTTCATAGTAATATCGAAAAGAAATGTTGTCAGTTTAATGAAAAGCTTCCAAGGTATGGATTGGCAACTGCGGAACAGTTTATAGATGCAATGGAGAATTTTCGACAACACAGTGAATATACGGAAGCGTAATTCTTAGGAAACTCGTAAGTTAATTTTCGGAGGAGCAATTGCAGTTTATGCAGCAGTAATAAAAATATATATACAAGCATACCTATCAACAGCGAAGGAAAAGCAATGTTTTTCAATTATGGCGAAAACGAGCCTGTTAGAGTTATTAGTATATGTCTTTGTAAGACTAATGATTTAGAACAAATTCCTGGAACACCGCCTCAAGAAAAAAGTATTTCTAACTGTGTTTTAAACAGTTCTTTTAGTTCGACTAAATATTTGGCAAAAAATGCTCTGTGTTGTAGAACAAACTGTCCTGAAAAGTACAAGACAACTATTGAATTACATTAAAAGACGATCATTAGAATAATAAACCATTGCATACTTTCGACTTAGTTAGCTACTTGATTGTTTGATCCGGGTTGCAGCGGTAGCTAGCAACCTAGTAAGAGACGATCACTTCCAATATTAAGAAATATAAAAGCCCATAGTTCCCAACAAAGGAGTCAGATCAAAACAAAAAGTACACCATTAGAACCGCCTTGTCTTAAACCCCTGTATAGGAAACTGTCTGTCCCTTGGCTTGAACAGCAAGGGAAATATATTGGCTTGAAAATCAAGAAAATTGACTTTAACCACGTTATTCTCCCCAAACGGGATATTTTTTTCTTTTTTTCTTTTTTTTTCTTTTCCACAGATAGCTTGGCACTGGAACATCGTAGAGGGTTGTTCAATATCTAATTTTAAAGTAAATTAATTGTGTTAAAAATCTTTATTAACTAAAATAAATTATTTATAAAAGAGAATAAATTTTTCCACCAAAAACTGCATTTTTGATGTCTTTTCACACTGCAGTCTTTCAAACATAATCGTATACCAGCGGTAAGATTTGAGCCCACGCCTCCGAAGAGACTGGAGGCTAACACCAGTGCCTTGGACCACTCGGCCAGGTTATAATAAAGAACGACCTCTTGCCTATACTAAATTTTATACGCCACTTAATTATAGTATAGGTTAGCATGGCACTGGAACATCGTAAAGAGTTGTTCAGTGGCTCATTTTGAAGGAAATTAATGGGGTTAAAAACCATTTGTAATTATAGAAAAGAAAAATAACTGAAAAATGAATCATGCTTGCTGTCGTAGATGCAACTTAGTAAAAGATGAGCACGTAAATGAGGATTATATAATTTTCATCGGATATACCTGACACCTAGTAAAGAACAAACCACGACATATAGTAACTAAAAGTTAATGTAATACAAGTATATTGTGAGAAGTTATTTGTCTGGGGAATAGTACCATACTAAGGTTTGTGTATTACGACTCCAACTAAGATAAAGCCATAAGCTTTTTCCCGTTTATAATCAAAAAGTTTGTGGTAACGAACTGTAGTAAGAGCGACTAGTCTCAATAGTAATCGGGGTTACAGCGGTATTTAGCAACCTAATAACAGACGATCACTTCCAATGTTAAGAAATATAAAAACCCTTAACTCCTACAAAAAAAGTCAGATCAAAACAAAAGTACACCATTAGAACCGCTTTGTCTGAAACCACTGTATAGGAAACTTTTTGTTATTTTGCTGGAACAGCAAGGGAAATATATTGGCTTGAAAATCAAGAAAAGTGGCGGCTATTACAACATTCTGCCTAAACGGCATATTTTTTGTTTCTTCTTTCTTTTCCACAGATAGCTTGGCAATGGAACATCGAAGAGAGTTTTTCAACGACTCATGTTAAAGAAAATTAGTTGGGTTAAAAATCTTTTGTAACTAGAATAAATTATTTTTAATTATTTTCTTGCCTATACTAAATTTTATACGCCACTTAATTATAGTATAAGTTCAACAGATAGCTTTGCATTGGAACATCGTAGAGAGTTGTTCAATGGCTCATTTTAAAGAAAATTAATGGGGTTAAAAACCTTTTGTAATTAAAACAAATTATATTTATTACATGAAGAAATTCTAATTATATTCCTTAAGAAATCATCATAAGTAAAAATTTCCCATACGGAAATTGAACTCAAGCCAACTGGGTGAGAGCTATTCCAACCTCTAGACCACATAGGATATATTTAAATAGCCGATTAATGAATAACATTAAAAGACGATCATTGGAATAGCATAACACTGCATACATTGAACTAAATTAGCTACTTGATTGCTTGAGGTTCGTCTTTTACTATTTCAAAGAAGAAAAAGCCGTAGGCTTTTTCTTGTTTGTAATGATATAGCATAAAACAGAACCCAAGTTGTAACTGACGTTATCCTGGTTGTTATGGTAAAGAATATAATAAGGAACGAACTCTTGTCTGTACTAACTTTTATAGGTAATCCGGGTTGCATCGGTAGCTAGCAACCTAGTAAGAGACGATCACGTCCAATGTTAAGAAATTATAATAAAGAACGACCTCTTGCCTATACTAAATTTTATACGCCACTTTTTCCGGGTTGCAGTGGTAGCTAGCAACCTAGTAAGAGACGATCACGTCCAATGTTAAGAAATATAAGAACCCATAGTTCCTAAAAAAGGAGTCAGATCAAAACAAAAAGTACACCAGTAGAACCGCCTTGTCTGAAACCCCTGTATAGTAAACTTTCTGTCCCTTGGCTTGAACATCAAGGGAAATATATGGGCTTGAAAATCAAGAAAAGTGGCAGCTACTACAACATTCTGCCTAAACGGGATATTTTTTTTTTCTTTTGTATCCAGAGATAGCTTGGCACTGGAACATCGTAGAGAGTTGTTCAATGGCTCATTTTAAAGGAAATTAATTGGGTTAGAAATCTATAGTAACTAAAATAAATTATTTCTAAAAGAGAATAAATTTTTCCACCAAAAACTGCATTTTTGATGTTTTTTCACGCTGCAGTCTTTCAAACATAATCGTATACCAGCGGTAAGATTTGAACCCACGCCTCCGAAGAGACTGGTGGCTAACACCAGTGCCTTGGACCACTCTGCCAGGCTGCCTCTTATAAATAATATATATGTGAATCTGGGTTGCAGCAGTAGCTAGCAACCTACCAAGAGTCTAATAAGAGACGATCACGTCTAATGTTAAGAAATATAAAATTACATTAAAGAACGAATTTTACACCATAGTAACCGAAGGATTAAAATAATAGTTAGTATTATAAGGAACAAACCGTTGCCTATACTAACTTGTATATGCCACATAACATTACATTAAAAGACGATTATTGGAATAAAAAAATTATTGCATAAAATTGGACTTAGTTAGCTACTTGATCGTTTGAGGTTCGTCTCTTGCTATTTAAAAGAAGAAAAAGCCATAGGCTTTTTCCTGTATGTAATCCGGGTTGCAGTAGTAGCTAGCAATCTAGTAAGAGACGATCACGTCCAATGTTAAGAAATATAAAAACCCATAACTCCTAAAAAATTACATTAAAGGACGAACTATCGCCCATAGTAACTGGATTATAATAAAGATCGAACTCTTCCCAATACTAACTTGCATAGGCAACTTCACTATAGTTAAGATTACAGTATTTATATTATACATCATTATAAATTATAAAAGGTTCAAATGTTTGAAGATTATAGAGTTAAAAATTTTCCCACACCGGAATCGAACCCGGCCCTGTTAAGTGAAAGTTAACTATCCTAGCCGCTAGACCATATGGGACAATAAAGAAGTATGATTTAAGAGCCATATGCATATTATTATTTCACCATACCAGTTATAATAAGGCCAAAACAAAATCGTCGACTTGCAACCTTACTTTTGACACATTAGTTAAATCTTCATCCGGGTTGCAGCAGTAGCTAGTAAGAGACGATCACGTCCAATGTTAAGAAATATAAAAACCCAAAGTTCCTAAAAAGGAGTCAGATCAAATTCAAAAGTACACCATTACAACCGTCTTGTCCGAAACCCCTGTATAGGAAACTTTCAGTCCCTTGGCTTGAACAGCAAGGGAAATATATTGGCTTGAAAATCAAGAAAAGTGGCAGCTACTACAACATTCTGCCTATACGGGTATTTTTTTTTCTTTTTTTCTTTTCCACCGATAGCTTGGCACTGGAACATCGTAGAGAGTTGTTCAATGGCTCATTTTAAAGGAAATTAATTGGGTTTTACATTAAAGAACGATCTGTAGTCCATAGTAATTGATTATAATAAGAGACTAACCTCCAAGAATCATCAGGGTTGCAGCGGTAGCTAGCAACCTAGTAAGAGACGATCACGTCCAATGTTAAGAAATATAAAAACCCATAGTTCCTAAAAAAGGAGTCAGATCAAATTCAAAAGTACACCATTAGAACCGCCTTGTCCGAAACCCCTGTATAGTAAACTTTCTGTCCCTTGGCTAGAACAGCACGGGAAATATATTGGCTTGAAAATCAAGAAAAGTGGCAGCTACTACAACATTCTGCCTAAACGGGATATTTTTTTTTTCTTTTTTTCTTTTTTTCTTTCTTTTCCAGAGATAGCTTGGCACTGGAAAATCGTAGAGAGTTGTTCAATGGCTCATTTTAAAGGAAATTAATTGGGTTAAAAATCTATAGTAACTAAAATAAATTATTTCTAAGAGAGGATAATTTTTTTTACATTAAAGGACGATAATTTGAATAACGAACCATTACATACATTAGACTTTGTTTACATTAAAGAACAAACTTCCAGCCCATTGTAGCTAAAATAAGATTATGATTAATGTTAAAGATTGATCAATGTTACAGTAAAGAACGATCTCTGGCCCATAGTAACTGATATAAGGTGTTTTTTTTTATTAAAATAAAGATCGAACTCTTCCCTATACTAACTTGCATAGGCAACTGCACTATAGTTAAGATTACAGTATTTATATTATACATCATTATAAATTATAAAAGGTTCAAATGTTCGAAGATTATAGAGTTAAAAATTTTCCCACACCGGGAATCGAACCCGTGCCTGTTAAGTGAAAGTTAACTATCCTAGCCACTAAACCATATGGGACCATAAAGAAGTATGATTTAAGAGCCATATACATATTATTGTTGTTATAATAAAGAACGACCTCTTTCCTATACTAAATTTTATAGGCCACTTAACTATAGTATAGGCTTAACTATAGTATAGTACAGTTATTATATTTAAGGTCAATATATTAAAATTTTCCACTAAAAGAAGGGTCATTGGAAAATAAATTACAGTAAAGAACGATCTCTCGCCAATAGTAACTGATAGAAGGTGGCTCCTGGGGTAGCTACATCCGGGTTGTAGCGGTAGCTAGCAACCTAGTAAGAGTCCGGGTTTCAGCGGTAGCTAGCAACCTAGTAAGTGACGATCACGTCCAATGTTAAGAAATATAAAAACCCCTAACTCCTGAGAAAAGAGTCAGATCAAAACAAAAATTACACCATTAGAACCAACTTGCCCAAAACCCCTATTAAGGAAACTTATCACTCTTTGGCTTGAATAACAAAGAAAATATATTGGCTTGAAAATCAAGAAAATTGACTTTAACCACGTTATTCTCCACAAACGGGATATTTTTTTCTTTCCGCTTGATTTTCCTCCTCAACAAGCTGGGCACTGGAAAATCATAGAGAGCTGTATAATAGCTCATTTTAAAGGAAATTGCAACATCTAGTCACTTTTGTAACTAAAAATAAAATACTTTTTAAAGTAGAATCAATTTTGTCAAAAAAATTGCATTTTTGATGTATTTTCATGCTGCAGTCTTTTCAAAGAAATTTGAATTTTGAAGCAATCAAATATAATAAAGATCAAACTCTTCCCTATACTAACTTGCATACGCAACTTCACTATAGTTAAGATTACAGTATTTATATTTTTACATTAAAAGACGATCACTGAAATAACAAACCATTCCATACATTGGACTTAGTTAGCTACTTGATTGTTTGATTTTTGTCTCTTACTATTTAAAAGAAGAAAAAGCCGTAGGCTTTTTCCTGTTTGTATTTATAGTTAAAAAACGAACTCAAGTCCAAAGAAACTGAACACTGTGGTTCATTCATATTATCTTCATTATTTTAGCTAGAATGTAAAAAAACAAGTTTCTTTTTTAAATTTAAAATTGAAAAGATAGTGCTTTTAATTCAACATATTAAAAATTCTCCCCGACTGGGAATCGAACCCCCTTCTCTCAGGTAACAAGTGGGAATACTTACCATTAGACTATCGAAGACTTTTAAAATAAAATATAATAAAGAACGACCTCTTGTCTATGATAACTTTTATAAGCCACTTAACTATAGTATAGGCTATTACAGTTATAAAGAACGACACCTATCCCATGTTAACTGAATCCGAGTTGCAGCGGTAGCTAGCAACCTAGTAAGAGACGATTACGTCCAATGTTAAGAAATATAACAATCCATAGTTCCTAAAAAAAGGAGTCAGATCAAAAAGAAAGTGCGCCATTAGAACCACCTTGTCCGAAACCCCTGTATAGGAAACTTTCTGTCATTGGCCTTGAACAGCAAGGGAAATATATTGGCTTGAAAATCAAGAAAATGGACTTTAAGCACGTTATTCTCCACAAACGGCATATTTTTTTCTTTCTCTTTTTTTCTTTTCCACAGATAGCTTGGCACTGGAACATCGTAGAGAGTTGTTCAATGGCTCATTTTAAAGGAAATTAATTGGGTTAAAAATCTTTTGTAACTAAAACAAATTATTTCTAAGAGAGAATAAATTTTTCTACTAAAAACTGCATTTTTGATGTCTTTTCATACTGCAGTCTTTTCAAAGATATTTGATTTTTGTGTCCGGGTTGCAGCGGTAGCTAGCAACCTAGTAAGAGACTATCACGTCCAATGTTAAGAAATATAAAAACCCATAACTCCTAAAAAAAGAGTCAGATCAAAACAAAAAGTACACCATTAGATCCGCCTAGTCCGAAACCCCTATGAAGGAAACTTACCTTATAATAAAGAACGACATCTACCCAATGTTAACTGGAAAATAATTATAATAAAGAACGACCTCTTGCCTTTATTAATTTATATTAAAGTTATTATATTTAGCTAAGAGGTAGGGAAACTGAATTTCTTTTTTAAATTGTAAATTCAAGAGATACTACTTTAAATTCAATATATTAAAAAGAATTATGACGGGGAATCGAACCCAGGTCTTCCGCATGACAAACAGCGATAGTGACCACTGTACTATCAGAGACTTATAATATATAAATAATATATAAGTCATGATATTGAATTGGTTAATACATCTTTGTACATGTTTTTCTCACTGATACATCTTTATACTGTTTGTATCATGGTTTACATAATCCGGATTGCAGCGGTAGCTATCCTCCTAGTAAGAGACGATCATCCTAGTAAGAGACGATCACGTCCAATGTTAATAAGTATTAAAGACACGTAATCGCAAGGGTAAGCTATAGTTTCTTATTCGCTGGCTAGGATACAACTCTGATTTTAATTCGTGGATACCCACTGAAGAAGTTCATAATCCGGGTTGCAGCGGTAGCTAGCAACCTAGTAAGAGACGATCACGTCCAATGTTACGAAATATAAAAACTCATAGTTCCTAAAAAAGGAGTCAGATCAAATTCAAAGTACACCATTAGAACCACCTTGTCCAAAACCCCTGTATAGGAAACTTTCTGTCCCTTGGCTTGAACAGCAAGGGAAATTATATTGGCTTGAAAATCAATAAGAGTGGCAGCTACTAAAACATTCTGCCTAAACGGGATATTTTTTTTTCTTTTTTCTTTTGTTTCCAGAGATAGCTTGGGACTGGAACATCGTAGAGAGTTGTTCAATGGCTCATTACACTAAAGAACAATCTCTCTCCCATAGTAACTGATATGTTACGTTAAAAGTTACAGTAAAGAACGATCTCTCACCAATAGTAACTGATATACGGTGGCTCCAGGGGTAGCTACAAGTAAATAAAAGGATCGATATGGTTCATCGTTAATGCAGAATATGTAAGTTTCATCAGATATAATTTCATGATCAAGATTGGTCAATGACGTCATTATCATAGGTATTACCCAGATTGTCTCTTACTATTCCAATTAAGAAAAAGCCATAGGATTTTTCCTGTTTGTAATTTCACAGTATCCCGATGTAGTGGTAGTCCGGGTTGTAGCGGTAGCAAGCAAACCTAGTAAGAGACAATCAACCTCAATAATAAAAAATAAATTTTCCGTGTTGCAGTGGTAGCAACCTAGCAACCTAGTAAGAGACGATCACGTCCAATGTTAAGAAATATAAAAACCCATAACTCCTAAAAAAACTCAGATCAAATCCGGGTTGCAGTGATAGCTAGCTACCTAGTAAGAGCCGATCACTTCGAATGTTAAGAAATATCCGGGTTGCAGCGGTAGCTAGCAACCTAGTAAGAGACGATCACGTCCAATGTTAAGAAATATAAAAACCCATAGTTCCTAAAAAAGGAGTCAGATCAAATTGAAAAGTACACCATTAGAACCGCCTTGTCCGAAACCCTGTATAGGAAACTTTCAGTCCCTTGGCTTGAGCAGCAAGGGAAATATATTGGCTTGAAAATCAAGAAAAGTGGCAGCTACTACAACATTCTGCCTAAACGGGATATTTTTTTTTCTTATTTTCTTTTCCACAGATAGCTTGGCACTGGAACATCGTAGAGAGTTGTTCAATGGCTCATTTTAAAGGAAATTAATTGGGTTAAAAATCTATTGTAACTAAAATAAATTATTTCTAAAAGAGAATATATTTTCCCACCAAAAACTGCATTTTTGATGTATTTTCACACTGCAGTCTTTCAAACATAATCGTATACCAGCGGTAAGATTTGAACCCATGCCTCCGAAGAGACTGGTGGCTAACACCAGTGCCTTCGACCACTTGGCCAGGCAGCCTCTCATAAATATATATATGTGAATTTGAGTTGCAGCAGTAGCTAGCAACCTAGTAAGAGAGGATCAGTCCAATACTAAGAAATAAAAAAACTCAAAACTCCTAAAAATAGAGTCAGATCAAAACCAAAGTACATCATTAGAACCACCTTGTCTGAAACTCTACTAGATAAATAATGAATTTCATCATAGTTTTATATTAGAGCTATTACGTGAATAGAAAAACACGAAATTATATTGTTGTTTCTGAAGACCTCATGAAATAATACCATTGCGCCATGACGTTTTGAAATAAAATATTATAAAGAACGACTTCTTGCCTTTACTAAATTTTATACGCCACTTAATTATAGTTTAGGTTAGTAATTCAACAGATAGCTTGGCACTGGAACATCGTAGAGAGTTGTTCACTGGCTCATTTTAAAGAAAATTAATGGGGTTAAAAACTTCTTGTAATTAAAACAAATTATGTTTATGACATTAAGAAATTTTCATTATGTTCCTTAAGATCCGGGTTGTAGCGGTAGCTAGCAACCTAGTAAGAGACGATCACCTCCAATGTTAAGAAATATAAAACCCCCCAACTCCTAAAAAAAGAGTCAGATCAAAACAAAAAGTACACCATTAGAACCGTCTTCTCCGAATCCTCTATAAAGGAAACTTACCGCCCTTTGGCTTGAATAACAAAGAAAATATATTGGCTTGAAAATCAAGAAAATAGACTTTTACCACGTTATTCTCCACAAACGGGATATTTTTTTCTTTCCGCTTGATTTTTCTCCTCAGCTAGCTGGGCACTGGAAAATCATAGAGAGCTGTATAATAGCTCATTTTAAAGGAAATTGCAACATCTAGTCACTTTTGTATTTAAAACTAAAATACTTTTTAAAGTAGAATCAATTTTGTCAAAAAAATTGCATTTTTGATGTATTTTCATACTGCAGTCTTTTCAAAGATATTTGAATTTTGAAGCAATAAAACAGTTCATGGTAATGAACTCTATAGTAATAATAGCTACTTGTCTCAATAGTAACCGAAACTCCTTGAACAAAAATTTTCTTTTTTGTCTTAATCGATAAAATTATTATGTAAACTGCAAAAATATTTATGATGCCTAATCAGTAATATTAATTTTTTAATTTAAACAACAAAAATACATGAAAATTCTAAAATTAGTTTTGCTTTTTGTCTCCTGGAAGAAAAATTATTTTCATCTCAGTTCAAATTTATTATTGTATCCTGGAACCAAACTTTTTTTGGTTTGTAACCCGTAAAGTACATTTCTCCATATTATTGTCTCATAATTGCAATTATTTTAGTTTTCAGTCCAGAATCGCTAAACTTATTATGTAAAATGCAAAAATATTTATGGTGTCTAACCAATAATACTAATTTTGTAATTCAAACAAGAGAAATACCTGAAAATTTTAAAATTTGTTTTGTTTTATGCTAGGTTTTAGATACTCGACACGGGATTTTGTGTACTTAATAATTTTAAACATTGAAAAAATATGGTCTCACGCGAGTGGAAAAAAAGAAAGAATAACCAAAAAAAATACCAAAATAGAGCAATCCAAATTTCTACTAATAGAAAACTTTACTACATAAAAAATAAAGCTAACATCCTGAAATATCAGAAAAGTTTATTCAAAAGAGATAAAAATGCCACCGAACGCAATAAAGCTCGAGAACGCGTAAGGATTGCTACTAAGATGTCTTGTGATCCAGGATTTAAGAAAATGAAATATGACAGAGCAAAACAGAGGTATGTTACGGATCAGGGGCATCGAGAAGGGAAAATTGAGACAGCCAAACAAAAGACCAAGGAACGGTATGATAACGATATAGATTACCGAAACAAACATAAGAAAAAAGTTGCTACCAGAATAATGGGTAGATACTGGGGTGACAAAAGCTATAATGAAATTATAATAAAGATCAAACTCTTCCCTATACTAACCTGCATACGCAACTTCACTATAGTTAAGATTACAGTATTTATATTTTACATCATTATAAATTATAAAAGGTTCAAATGTTCAAAGATTATAGAGTTAAAAATTTTCCCACACCGGGAATCGAACCCAAGCCTGTTAAGTGAAAGTTAACTATCCTAGCCACTAGACCATATGGAACCATAAAGAAGTATGATTTAAGAGCCATATGCATATTATCATTTCACCATACCAATTATAATAAGGCCAAAACAAAATCGTCGACTTGCAACCTTACTTTTGACACATTAGTTAAATCTTCATCAGGCTTAAAAAATGTTTTGCTAGTTTTACATGAAAGAACGAACCTTAGCCCATAGTAGCATTATAATAAAGAACGAATATTTTACCGATTATCTACTAATAACCATATATGACGTAATAAGTGACATGACGTAATATCTAAAACCTAATGTGTACTAATAACCATATATGACTTAATGAGCGACGTGACGTAAAAATTGAAAAAATTAATTTTTATTTTATTTTCGTTTTTAGTTCAGAATCGCTAAAGTTATAAATTGCAAAAATATTTATGGTGTCTGAACAATAGTCTTAATCTTTTAATTTAGACTAGAAAAATACCTGAAAATTTAAAAATTAGTTTAATTTTTTGTTAGGTTCTTGATACTTGATACGTGACATAAACATTCAACTAATGGTTACATAATGGTTTCAGTCAAGCAAGCTACACGCAAGTTAAAAAAACAGTACTACCAAAAAAACAGAGATAGCATCTTGAAAACAGAAAAGCAAAGGTATTCAACCGACCAGGCGTATCGAGATGCGAAAATTGATAGTGACAAACAGCGTTATTATAATATTTATATTTATAAATATTATTATAATATTTTAGTTATTATAATATTGAGAGAGCAAAACAAAACAGCAAGATGTGTTATCACAATGATGAAGATTATAGACATGCGAAAATTGAGAGAGCCAAACAAAAGAGCAAGGAACGGTATGATAACGATATAGATTACCGAAACAAACATAAGAAAAAAGTTGCTACCAGAATAATGGGTAGATACTGGGGTGACAAAAGCTATAATGAAAAAATTAAATTCTCTGCGAGGTTGTACCGAAGAACGCATATGGACAAAGGGAATAAATACATTCAGAAATACAAGAAGATGGCAAAAATGCAGGCTGATCTTTGTAAATTGAGAAACATTTTACGCATGTTTTATCGGGATCACGAAAAGTATTCAAAATTACAGATTAAAATTCTCTTTGAAAGAGCGGATGCTGTTGAAAAGTCGGCTAGAAATGCTTTGGCAAAGCTTCATAGTAATATCCAAAAGAAATGTTGTCATTTTAATGAAAAGCTTCCAAGGTATAGACTGGCAACTGCGGAACAGTTTATAGAAACAATGGAAAATGTTCGACAACACAGTGAATATACAGAGGCGTACTTCTTAGAAAATTCGTATATTAATTTTGGAAGGAGCAATTGCAGTTTATGTAGCAGCAATAAAAATATATATACAAGCATACCTATCAGCAGCGAAGGAAAAGCAATGTAATTCAATTATGGCAAAAACGAGCCTGTTAGGGTTATTAGTATATGTGTTTGTAAGACTAATGATTTAGAACAAATTCCTGGAACACCGACTCAAGAAAAAAGTATTTCTAACTGTGTTTTAAACAGTTCTTTTAGTTCTACTGAATATTTGGCAAAAAATTCTCTGTGTAGTAGAACAAACTGCCCTGAAAAGTACGAGACAACTATTGAAAAATGCTCTGAATCTAGATCTGACAAGGAAATTATGATGGCTGAAGTCACCTATAACAATCCGAGTAAACATTCAAAACCAAAAATTGGGCAGCAGGTTACTTGGCAATATCACCCTGATATCTGCAAGCTCTATCCGATGGATATTGAATTATGTCAAATTCTTTTTGATATCCTTGAAAGTAATATAGAATTAAAATTTTCAACTGAAAAAGTGGTTAATTTCTACCTTGGTGGCTTGGATTATTGTGACATCAATTACAGGGACACAAGAAAGCATGGGCATTCGTTATACTGTACCCCAAATGAGGGATGTCAGAGCTATTTGCGTTCTCTAAGGGTACTAGCTCCACATTTTCCTGTCTTGACCTGTTTCATTAATAGCGTATATAAGGCAGTATCAAAATCAAAGATTATACAACATATTAATCTACTAAAAGTCGAGGGCTCGTACAAGGAACTAAGTCATTATATAGAAGAAGTGTCAAGTAGACTCTGTCGTAATAATAGTCAAGACTTCATCTGCGGTGATAGCAATATTAGAGTTTATGTGGATGAAAATACAATAATAAAATTATTTGGTGAGAGCCTTGATAAGATAGCTAACATCAGGGATGTATACCCCACAATGCATTGTGACAGTTGCGAGCAGATAAAGACAAAATACCAATTGAAGAGTCTAAGATCCCTTTCAAATAAGAAAGGTTTTGATGTAATGATGGCCACGACTTTAGAACACCTACAACAGGAAATACCCAAAGATGACAGAGAACAGCTAATTCATTGTACAGGTTGGAATGAGGATGCCATAGATTCATTCTCTGTCTGTGATTACTGAGCTGGGAAAATGTTGAAAAGTAAGGAGAATACCCGATTAGTATTAAATAACATACATATAGACTGTACAACGGAATGTATAAAGTGTTTATATAATTTTGAAATGGCAATGATTCGATTTGTAATGCCTTGTCTTACGATCGTCAGATTAGGGCAAGTAACTGCATTGAAGAGACCTAGAACAGAACTTGTTGACGCTCTTAAAGGGGAAAATAGTATATCTACCTGTTGATGTGCAAGCAAATGCAGATATTCAGCCTGAAAAACTTCTTAACATTGATAGTTTTGTAGTCATTGTCAATGGTCAGCCTACTTAAAACAAGAATTTTTGGACTGCACTAATAGATCTGAGAAAAGTGCATGAAGCACTGTTGTGGTTAAGAGAGGACAACAGTCTCTATAAAACAATCCGTGCATACAGCCTATTAGACTTAAATAAAATACTTGAAGCACGTCTTGCGGAAAAAGCGGTTGGTGTTGATAATTTTCCTGAAATACCGGAAGCTGAAATCCTTCAGAAACTGACAGAAAGCGCAAAATCTATATTGGTTGAACATTTTTCTGTCCAGCCTCTCAATTCAGCGGTTCCAAAAGACTTCATAGAAGATTTTAAGCAGATGAAAGATCTTGGTACTGACCAATTTCAAATCAAGAAACTAAAAGGTGATAGCGAAAACTTATTTCAGGAAGAACTTGATCTTAAAGTGTTTCCAAATCGTTTCCCGAAAGGCAAATATGGCTTGCGTGACAAGGCAAGACCATTTCGGATTAGGAATGCAGAATATTTTAAATCAAGGCTTCTTAGCAGACATACTAAGTATCGTCTTGACAAACAGTTTCTTTTTCACAGCTTCCAATTGCAAGAATTGTCTTACATGTGTAATAGCGTCGGTCATATGTTGCGGACTGTGAAACCAAATCAAAATGCTCGTCAATTTATAGACAGGCTTCATTCCCGTGATGGAGAGATGGAAGCGACTTAGTTTTCTGTTCAATCAAAAATCAGAGGATCTCAGCAGTATTTTCAATCTCTTTCCTATAAAGTAAAGTCAATGATTGAGCAATTGGGTCCACCGACTTTGTTTATGACAGTTTTATATGCTGAGTGGTAGTCTCCTGAATTTATTGACTATTTATGGACTGTCCATAAGAACTTACCTGGTGTAGCAAAAATCACCCCAGCAGAGTTGACGTGTCTAGATCCAGTTGCAGTTTCCATGCACTTTGACAAAAAATGGACACCTATATTTAATGAGCTAATTTGTTCAAAGACAAATCCTTTGTTTGGTAAAATTAAGGATCATTTCTGGGGTATCGAGTATCAGAAACGAGGTGCGCCTGATGTACATTGTGAAGTGTGGATTGAAGATGCTCCTATTATTGGGAAACCAACAGCGTCTGAAGTGATTCAGTATATGAATAGTATTATAACTTGTGAAATACCAAATAGATTGACTAGTCCAACTCTTTACAAACTGGTCAAACACCATCAAGTGCACCACTGTAATAAATACTGTCAAAGAAAATATAGGAGCAAAAGAGGAAGATGGGTTACGTATTGTAAGTTTGGCTTTCCTCGTCCTACAAAGGAACGAACAGAATTATATGACATCCTTGACTGCTTGGCTCACGGTGCAAACCTTAAAAAGCCAAGAAAAAGAATATATCATCTGCTTCGAAGAGATGACGAGCGTTATATAAATGACTATTCTCCTGCGTTACTTATTGCTAATCCAGCAAACATTGATGTTCAATATATTGGCCATTTGGGCTCTAAATTACCGTATTACATTACCGATTACACGACTAAAGCAGAGAGTGTCGAAATAGAAGCAATGTGGGAGGAAGTAAATAATGCATGCAAAAGTCTTGGTCAACGAACTATGTTCTACTTGTTGAAGTCCATAAAAACCCGTCAAGTTGGAGCAGTTGAAGCTGCTGATAGGCTTCTTGGTACTAAATTGTATAGTATTTCTAGGCAATTTAGATATATTGACCTTGCGAAAAAGAGCAATGTGAAGAGGACACTGAGAAGGTTTGAGGAGCTTGAAAAGCTTGCTAAAAACGATCCATAGAGTAGTGATTTGTACATTGCCCACTGGGTTATTGATATCTACCCTAAAAGACCGGAACATATGGAAAATATCAGTCTTTTTCAGTTGTTGTCTTGGTATGAACGGGAGCGTAATGGTACTGATGATAATATGATGTTAGCTGACGGGTCCTTCTACCTCAGAAAAAGGCTTTTTAAACCGTATATTATACAGCACAGAAAGGTAAACCCATTTGAAACTGACGAAAAGAAAAATGCTTACTATGGAGATCTTTTAAAATTGTTTAAACCTTGGCGAAATGAAAATGAACTAATAGTCAGTGGAAATAGCAACTACGAAACCTACTGTGTTGAAAGTGTAAACTATCCCGACATGGTAGCTTACCACGAAAAATTTTTTGTTAAGAGGAAAAGAAATATAGAATTTGAAGAAAGGGTCCGAGAACGTGCAAAAGAAATTCTGAAGGCAGAAAATATTGATGAAAACATTGAAGATGACCCAGAAAATGCAATTCAGGGAGGAGTCATTGACAGAGCAGCAGATGCTATGGAGGATTTGTTAGACGCAAACAAACAGTTTTTAAATGGTTACACCGAAGACAGGTTGAAAAATGATTATGAGTCGCTCAATATTGATCAAAAGAGAGTTGTTGAAAAAATTTTTAGACTCAGTTACCAAGCGCAATGGTGCAACATCTTTGAAGTTTACAGTAAAGAACGATCTCTCATCCATAGTAACTGATAAATGGTGGTTCCAGGGGTAGTTACTTGAGGTTCGTCTCTTACTATTTCAAAGAAGAAAAAGCCTTAGGCTTTTTCCTGTTTGTAATGATATAGCATAAAAGAAAACCCAAGTGGTAACTGATTCACAGTATCCGGGTTGCAGCAGTAGCTAGCATTGCAGTAACTACACTACAATATTATGCCTAAACGGGATATTTTTTTTTCTTTTTTCTTTCATTTCCACAGATAGCTTGGCACTGGAACATCATAGAGGGTTGTTCAATAGCTCATTTTAAAGGAAATAAATTGGGTTAAAAATCTATAGTAACTAAAATAAATTATTTCTAACAGAGAATAAATTTTTCCACCGAAAACTGCATTTTTGATGTCTTTTCACACTGCAGTCTTTCAAACATAATCGTATACCAGCGGTAATATTTGAACCCAAACCTCCGAAGAGACTGGTGGCTAACACCAGTGTCTTGGACCACTCGGCCAGGCTGCCTCTCATAATTTGGGTTGCAGCAGTAGCTAGCAACCTAGTAAGAGACGATCAGTCCCATGCTAAGAAATATAAAAACCCAAAACTCGTAAAAATAGAGTAAGACCAAAACAAAGGTACATCATTAGAACTACCTTGTCTGAAACCCTACTAGATAAATAATGAATGTCGTCATAGTTTTATATTAGAGCTATAACGTGAATAGAAAAACACGACATTATGTTGTGGTTTCTGAACGCTTCATGAAATAATATCATTGCGCCGTGACGTCATGAAATAAAATCATTACGCCGTGACGTCATAATTACTACTTAAGAACGACAAAGATGTAAATGGTCTCATTCGTGAATTACATAATGGTTAGATCAAAGCAAGCTGCACGCAAGTTAAAAAAACAGTACTACACAGACAATTATTATAAAGAACGAACTCTTGCCTCTACTAAATTTTATAGGCCACTTAACTATAGTGTAGGCAAGTACAGTTATATTTAAGGCCAATATATTTTTACATTAAAAGATGATTATTGGAATAACCAATCATTGCATACATTGGAGTTAGTTAGCTACTTGATTGTTTGAGCTTCGTCTCTTACTATTTCAAAGAAGAAAAAGCCGTAGGCTTTTTCCTGTTTGTTTTGGGTTGCAGCGGTAGCTAGCAACCTAGTAAGAGACGATCACGTCCAATGTTAAGAAATATAAAAACTCATAGTTCCTAACAGAGGTTATAATAAGGAACGACCTCTTGCCTATACTAAGTTCTCTCCCTAGCGAATAAAGAAGCTTGTATACCGACCTGATTTGTGTTAGTACGGTCAAATGATTTTGGTTTAAAATGAGGAATCCGGGTTGCAGCGGTAGCTAGCAACCTAGTAAGAGACGATCACGTCCAATGTTAAGAAATATAAAAATCCATAGTTCCTAACAGAGGAGTCATATCAAAACAAAAAGTACACCATTAGAACCGCCTTGTCCGAAACCCCTGTATAGTAAACTTTATGTCCCTTCGCTTGAACAGCAAGGGAAATACATTGGCTTGAAAATCAAGAAAAGTGGCAGCTACTACAACATTCTGCCTAAACAGGATATTTTTTTTCTTTTGTATCCAGAGATAGCTTGGCACTGGAACATCGTAGAGAGTTGTTCAATGGCTTATTTTAAAGGAAATTAATTGGGTTAAAAATCTATAGTAACTAAAATAAATTATTTCTAAAAGAGAATAAATTTTTCCACCAAAAACTGCATTTTTGATGTCTTCACACTGCAGTCTTTCAAACATAATCGTATACCAGCGGTAAGATTTGAACCCACGCCTCCGAAGAGATCATTTAATTAAAGTTGTAAAATTAACAATATGATACCTTGTCATAATCATAGGTAGTAACCATATATGAAGTAATTAGTGAATGCAATATTAGCAAGCGGTTATATTTTGACACAATGATATAAGACATACATATTGGATGGATATAGTTCATTATAAAATGGGGTTGCAAATATCCAGGTTGAAGTAGTAGCTAGCAACCTAGTAAGAGACGATCACGTCCAATGTTTCAAACAGTTCGTGGTAACGAACTTATAGTAAGAGCGACTCGTCTCAATAGTAACCCAAAATCCAAAAACGGAATTTTAACATTAATAGATACATAAAAAGAATCGGATTTTTATTCTGATTTTCAATATATACATTTCATCAAGTTTCCTCACATCCATCAAAAGTTAGGATCCTGAGAAAATGTGCCTTATTTTCAAAAAAGAAAAAAAACACGCCCTAAAAGCCGTAGAATCTTAATGAAAATCATACCATCAGATCCAGCGTATCAGAGAAACCTACCGTAGAGGTTTTATGCTCTTATCTTCAAAAATGTGGAATTTATATTTTTTGCCAGAAGAAAGATCACGGATGCGTGTTTATTTGTTTTCCTTTTTTCCCATGGGTGATCGTATCAACCCAGAGGTCCCAGAAATTGCGAGACAGCTTATTTGAACATAAATTAAAATTTCTAGTGCCTTTTTAATAAAAAAAATAAACATAGAATCACTTTTTACAAAAGCACTGCATTTTAGATGTCTTTTCATATTGCAGTTTTTTTCAAAAATAATTGATTTCTTAAGCAATCGTAACCATATATAAAGTAATAAGTGACGTGACGTAAGATCTAACATCGACTGTGTACTAATAACCATATATGATGTAATGAGTAATTTTACGTAAAAATAGAAAAATCAATTTTTATTTTATTTTTGTTTTAGCTCAGGACCGATAAAGTTATAGACTGCAAAAATATTTATGGTATCTGAGCAATAATTTTAATCTTGTAATTTAAACTGGAAGAATACCTGAAAAATTTTAAATTAGTTTTATTTTTTGTTAGGTTGCAATAAAGAACGAATATAAAGTTATTATAATCACAATAAAAAGCACATTGAATATCGTCTCTTACTCTTCCAACTAAGAAAAAGACATAGGCTTTTTCCTGTTTGTAATCTGGGTTTCAGTGGTATTATCCGGGTGGTAGCAGTAGCTAGCAGCCTAGATAAAGACGATCACCTCCCATAGTGAAAAATTAAATAGTCTATAAATCCTAAAACTACAATAAGATAAAAAACAAAGTTCACTATTAAAGCCGCCTTGTCCAAAACCCCTATATTGGAAATTACTGTCCCTTTGATTGAATAACGAGGGAAATATATTGGCTTGAAAATTAAAAGTAGTGGCTGAAACCACGATAGCCTACTCGTAATATACGGTCTTTTTCTTCTTTTCTTTTTGTCTCCTGGAACCACACTTTTTTGGCTCAACTTCTAAAGTGTGTTTGTTTTGTGCTATATTTCCTTAGCAAAGAAATTCAATTTTTTATTTTATTTTAGTTTTTAATCCAGAATTTCTAAGGTTATTATGTAAACTGCAAAAATATTTATGGTGTCTAAGCAATAATATTAATTTTTTTATTAAAACTATGAAAATACCTTCAAATTTTTAGGTTAGGGTGACTTTTTGATCGATTTAATCAGCGAAAGTTTTATTTCATCTCTTACTTCAAAGATGTAAATGTGTCCTGTAATCAAACTTTTTTTGGATCAACTTCTAAAGGGCGTATCTTTTGTGCTGTATTTTCGTAGAAGAGAGATTCATTTTTATTTATTTTAGCTTTCAGTTCAGGATTGCTAAGCTTATAAACTGCAAAAATATTCATGGTGTTTGAGCAATAATATTAATTTTTTAGTTTCAGCAAGAAAAATACCTAAAAATCTTCAAATTAGTTTTGTTTTTATTTCAAACTAATCAACGAGTTTGATTTTATATCTCACTTCAAAGTTATAATTGTCTTCTGGAACTAAACTTTTTTTGCTCAACTTCTAAAGTGACTATCTTTTGTGCTATATTTCTGTAGAAAAGAAATTCAATTTTTTATTTTATTTTAGCTTTTAGTCCATTATGTAAACTGCAAAAATATTTATGGTGTCCGAGCAATAGTTTCTATTTTTTATTTCAAACTAGAAAAACACCTAAAAATTCTAAAATTAATTTTGTTTTTTGTTAGGTTTTTGCTACTTGACGCGTGGCTTTAACTCGTCATTGTAAGTTTAAATATAATGAGTTCGCATAACAGTAACATGCTTATTGAAATTGAGTTTTCAAATGTTGTGAGAATCAGTTCAGGCGTTTATGTAAGCGTATACAAGGCTTCTTATAAGGGAAAAGACGTTGCTATTAAAGTCTTCCGTGGTCATGATAGGGAAGCTTTTGAGAAGGAAGTTGAGTTGTTGAGAAGGTCTAATGATAAATACGTCAAAAATATTGTGAATTATTTAGGATCAACATCCTTGAGCTCAATAGGACAGGGAGAGCAGCATGTATTTGAATATTGACCTGGAACGGTGGAAAAAAGGCTTGAAAGTGATGAGCAGTTGTCCCTTTCAAAACGTGTAGCGATTGCAAGAGATATAGCCTCAGGAATGTCCTGTTTACATGAAGCGAATATTATTCTCAGGAATCTTAGTAGCGCCAATGTTCTTCTGAAAGCTAATGAAGTCGCAGTGGTGTCTAATTTGCGATTAGCATGTGTTATGCCCAATAGAAGAAAAAAAGCGAAATTTGGAATAGTGAGAGACTTTCCTAGAACAGCGCCAGAAATTACTGCTGGTGAGGACTATGATCAGTCTAGTGATGTTTATTCCTTTGGAGTTATTCTTATTGAGTTAGTTTGTCATAAGACACTTGAAAACCTTAAGGTATTCTATACCCCCAAAAAATGTATTGATACTGAAAAGCTTGAGAGTAGTGTCCCGAATGATGAAAATTTGAAAAATCTATATAATGTAGCAACAAACTGTTTAAATATTGACCCTAAGAAAAGACCCACATTCAAGTCACTAATAGTTGAATTAGGCTCAATTTTTGCCTGTATTGGAGAAGAAAAAATAGTTAAAAATTTTAAATCTATGTTTGAGGCTAAGGGAAAGTAACTACCCTTAAGGAAAATTTTTCCAATATTGTCATCGGTAGCTAGCAGCCTAGTAAGGGAGGATCACACCCCATAGTAAAAAAGAAAATAGTCCATAACTCCAAAACTAGAATCAGATCAAAAGACAAAGTACACTATTAGAACCGAATTGTCCAATACCCCTAAATAGGAAACTAAGTGTTGCTTGGCTTGAACAGCAAGGAAAATATATTGGTTTGAAAATCAAGAAAAGTGGCTGAAGACAAAATATTCCGTATCGACAGCAGGTTTGATTTTCCTTTTTTTCGTCTCAGCTAGCTCAGCACTGGGAAATATCGTAGAGCTGTTTTAATGTCTCATTTGAAAGGAAATTGATACGTTTAAATAATTTCATTTAATTAACAAAAATAATTTTAAAAACAAAATCATTTTTCTATGAAAAACTTCATTTTTCTATAGCTCTGTAGCAGAAAATGTTATTATTATCATCCTGCATACAAAAATCAAAGTAGGGATTTCTTACAGTAAAGAACGAACCTGAAGCTCATAGCAAAATCAAGGTTAAAGCAGTAGCTAGTAACCTAGCAAGAGACGACCACGCCCCATAGTAAAGACTAAAGTAATTCATAATAAATCTTTAAAATGGAGTCAGGCCAAAACAAGAAGTACACTATTAGAACCGCCTTCTCCAAAACCTCTCTATATTAATCTTACCATCACTTGGCGGGAACAACAGGAAAATAAATTGGCTTGAAAATCAAGAATAGTGGCTGAAACCACGATACTCTCAATACAAGGCAAGTTTTTTCTTACCTTTTTTTTCTCCTCAGCTATCAGGGCACTTAAAAGTCATAGAGAGTTATATAATGGTTCATTTTAAAGGAAATTGCTACATCTAGTTCCTTTTGTAGTTAAAAATAAAATAGTTTACAAAATAGAATCAATTTTGACAAAAAAACTGCACTTTGTGTATCAAACAGTTCGTGGTAACGAACTGTATAGTAATTTCCATTAAAGAACGATCTGTATTCCATAGTACCTGAATCAGGGTTGCAGCAGTAGCTACCTAGTAAGAGACAATCATGACCGATGTTAAGAAATATAAAAACCCATGATTCCAAAAAAAAAAATGTCAGATCAAAGCAAAAAGTACACCATTAGAACCGTCTTGTCTGAAATGTCTATGTAGGAAACTTTCTGTCCCTTGGTTTGAACAGCAGGGGAAATATTTTGGCTTGAAAATAAAGAAAAGTGGCTGCCTAAACGGCTTCTTTTTTTTGTTGTTTTCTTTTCCACATATAGCTTAGCACTGGAACATCGTAGAGAGTTGTTCAATGGCTCATTTTAAAGGAAATTAATAGGGTTGAAAGCCTTTTTTAATTAAAAGAAATTATTTTTAAAATAGATTCAATTTTTTACGAAAAACTGCCAATTTCATGTTAAAGATTAATCAATGATTACATTAATGCACGAACTGTAGCCCCTAATAACTGAAGTAACAAGGAAATCCTTATATTCTCCATTCCGGGAATTGAACTCGAACCAACTGGGTGAGAGTACGCTATCCAAACCACTAGACTATGAGTAGTATGCTAAATATGGATTTACGTACGCCCCTAGGAATTACCATGCTATTTGCGTACAGTACGTTCCTTAGTACCTCGCCATGCTATTTGCGTACAGCACTAGGAATTAAGTTGGCAAGGTATAATGTGGTCAAACATGTTTTGAGAATTAATTAGGAGTGGTCTCGTGGGGATCGTTCAATGCTTCCTCCCACGTAATATTCCAATGGATTCAATCATCACCTTGAATAATTTTTAAGATGGGCACACCAAGGCCCTCTTAATCTTTCGAATACTTTTCGCGCAGCAAGACCCAACTGGTAAGTTACAAATCCTAACCTAATCTGTCAAATATTTTTGAATTAAAATTTTTCAGGAGGGGAATTCTCCGGTGTGGAATACGCCAGACCCGAAATGCTGCGGGGGTTAGTTGATGGCAAAGAAATAAAATAAGAGTGTTTTACCTAAAACACTTATTTTGACGAAACAACTCAAAAGTCTTAATGCAAAACTTCACGTTGCTAAAGATGCAAATTTTTTCATGTTGTATAGTCATAATTTTAATTTTCGTGTCCAAGATTACAACTTACGACTTCCACTACCACTATTTGTAACTGCGACAACCTGTACCTGCAACTATTTGTGACTGCGACTAAGTTTACTTGCGACTACCTGCGACGGCAACAGCCTGCGATTGTGACTACAACTACTTATGATTGTGACACCCTGGCGACTACCTGTGACTTAAACTGTAACTGCGGCTACTGGTGATCGTGACTACTTTTGACTGTAAGTACTTGTGACTGCCTTGGCGATAACTTGCGACTGTGACCGCTTGTGATTGCGATTGTGACTATTTGTGATAACGGCTGCAACTACTTGTGGATTTCGTGACTGTGACTCTTACTACTTGTGACTTGACTTCTTGTGACTGTGAACACGACCACTTGTGACTGCAACCACTTGCGCCTTGGGCTAATTGCTACTGTGACTCTGACTACCTGCGATTGCTGCAGCTGCAGCTACTTGCGTGACTGTTACTTTGAATATTTGCGACTGTTACAACTTGCGAATTCGAACACGACTACATGTTACTCTTTCTGCGACTTCGTGTGACTGCGACTACTTTCCACTTGGACTACTTGCTTTTGCGATTTTGTATGCGACTACTTGCGACTGTGAAAATGACTACTTGTAACTTAAAGTAATTGTGATTGCGACTGCAACTACTTGTGACTGATTACTTGTGACAGTGACTATTTTCGGCTATGATTGTGACTAATACTACTGCTGCAATTGGGACTCTGACTGCGACTGCTACGGTCACTCTACATTCTACAACTACTACTGTTACTGCTACTACTACAACTGTTCAATAAAATCAAAAGAGTTTAAGCACATCCAGGTTATCAAAATGGTGAAGATGCAGTGTCTTAGCAGCAGACTGGATATTAAGTTGAAATTTTCAGGAAAAGTTGGAGGGGATATGAAACTAAATCTAAAGACTGTTTATCCAGATTGTCAAAAGGGTTTCTGTACAATATCCCAGGAACAGCTAAGGGTATTATGTTGGAAATATCACGGCATGTTGGGGATGTTAAACTAAACCAAAATACACAATGCGCATCTAAGGTTGCCAAAAGGCGTATCTGTGATATCTAAGAAGCGGCTAAGTCTATTAAGTTGAAACTTACAGGGCAGGATGAGAAAATGTTTAACTTAATTAAAAGAAACTGTATACATTCCGTATAACCAAATAGTTGCATTTGAGATAAAGTGTAATGATGGCAGCGGAGAATTTTCCCCGAGTGATTGGGAGTCAAAACAATCTGCATGTCCGGTCCCTTTTTTGGGGAGGAGCGTCAGAGGCTTGGAGTTGATCGTCAGAGGCTTCAAGTTGATCGTCAATAGGAGAGAGGAGTCAAGGTAAAGTAGGGATATTATGTAATTTGCCTTCACTGTGAGATAACTTAGCTGAACACCTACATCTGCAATCCGGTGCCATGTTCCGTATAAAGCTGTGATTAGCAACGGGGGGGTGCAGGCCCCACTGGTGGGACATGGCCATATTTGGGTGAGTCATGGGCAGGTTTTGCATATTTTAGAGCCTTGTGTGTATATTTTAGATCTTTATTTTTGAAAAAAAGAATTATTTTCACGTGAATGACGTCGCATTCAAATGTACTTAAAGAAAAAAAAGGTACATGATAGTATCACAATGCCGCTGTACATTGCAGGAAAGGTGTTGTATTCAGAGAATACTTTTTATTAGTCGGGAAAATGCAAAGAGGACGACCCCAAAACAGATATCAAGTTCATGACCTTTTAAGCTTCCTTCAGGCGAATACACGTAAAATTTTGAATAACAAAATTTATTTATCACGAGGGGGGCTTCAGGATTTTAGAAAAGCTTAGGTGGAGAATCGCCCAAAATCAGTTGGGAATCACTGGCATAAAGCGATTGCTGTGATTCAAGGAGTACTATCGAAACTCCCCATGTGAATGCTGAAAAGTAGGAGCTGATGCTCTACTGCTCTAGATATTCTATTTATAGGTAACCAATATCGAATCAACAAAACCAAAATGCTTCATCAATCATTTTTTTAGAGCCATCCTCATGGGTGAGAGGTTCAAAACTTATGTATAAATAGTGCACTTTTTATTGATTTCGACACACCTGACGGCAGAAAAATTATGAAAAGTCATTCGATACGTTTAAGGGTACACTGCTCCCATGCATTCATGGCGCGTGCAGAGCAGACTTCACGTACCTCTGGATATCCGGCTAGCCAACAGGGAACTAAATGCACCTATGGACGGTTGGGCTAGCAACCCTCCTCCTGAAATTACTTGCTACGAAAGGAACCGGATATACAGCCTCGGATGCCCTATCTACTATCCTAATTGGACCCATGCCTGCCCAAGGACGTACCCCTTTGAACATCGTTGACCAAGGTGGCATTAATTTTGCCACCTGGAATGTCCTGACGCTGGACCAGCCTGGTTCCAAGCTTCTTTTAGCAAATGTACTAAGAAGATACAAAGTGACGATCGCAGGAATAACAGAAACTCACCTTACGGGAAGCGGTGAAAAAGATATTGGAGAAGGGCGGACACTGCTCTGGTCTGGTGGACCCCAAAGAAGAGGGGGAATCGGTCTTGTTCTCCACAATTTTGCTCGGAAAACCCTATTGTTGTTTACGCCTATCTCACCATGTCTACTGAGAGCGAGAATTGACGGCAAGAACGGGAAGATAACTGTTCTTCCCTGCTATGCACCGACAAACGAGGCCAAAGATGAAGATAAGGCCGACTTCTATGCGGTACCGTCTTCCGAGCTTTCCTCCGTACCTCCACAAGACTACCTCGTCCCAGGAGATTTTAACGCAGGTGTGGCTAACAGCTCTGGTCTGTACGATGCTGCTGTTGCACCTGTGACAGTTGACACTCTGAATGATAATGGTAAGCGGCTGCTTAATTGCTGCATCACCCACGCTCTATCAGTCACAAATACCTGGTTTGTGAGAAAAGATATTGCGAATTACACTTGGTACGGCAATGCTGGCAGGACAAAAAATGCTTGATTACATCATTGTTCGACGACGCTGGCTTTCGTCTGTCCAGAACTACCGCTCATACGGTGTTGACGAGCTCGGCAATGTCGACCATCGTCTTGTCTCTGCAAGGATAAAACTCTGGCTGAGGGCTAATAAGAGTAACTCCTCATCCACCAAGAAGATAGACACCTGTCGACTAAAGCAAGATCCCTCGGTTCACCCGCGGTATATGGTTGAAGTTTCTAACCGCTTCGAGGCTCTCCAGCTGTGTTCAGAAAGTGAGTCAGCATAGACCAATTTCAAAGACAATGTTCTCAAAGCAGCTACCGAAGTGGTGGGATCGAAGCCGCGAATGAAGAAAGAGTGGATTAGCTACCAGACGTTTGAAATAATTGAGCAGAGACGGCGAGCGAGATTACGAGGAGATATGGCACTCTACAGACAGCTCAACAAACAACCCAACTCCTTGCTTCACAAGGACAAGAAAGACTTCAATGCGGGTAAAGCCGGTGAGCTCGAGCAAGCTGCCCAAAAGAAAGACATAGGCGCAACATTCAAGATCCTGCGCTATCTGACTGGCCAACATGCCATGACGTCCACAAGCCTGAAAGTAGCGAATGGAGAAACTGTATACGATCAGTCTCAATGTGTTGGTTTCTTGGAGAAACACTTTAATAAGCTGCTAAATGTCAAATCCACCCGACTGCATTGACCCAGGGCTTGTTGCCGCTGCTGCAGAAGCTACCCCTGCCCGCGACGACGCCGAATTTTCTCCTGAGAAGATTAAATTGGCAATGAGGAAACTAAAATACAATAAAGCAGCTGGCATCGCTCCAGAGCTACCTACTACGGGTTCAGTGTAATCTGGCGCACTGAAGTTATACCGTCAGACTGGAAGAAAGGCATCATCGTGCCAGTGTTTACAAGGGCAACAAGACAGGTTGCAGCAACCACCGTCGTATCACCCTACTCTCTGTTCAAGGAAAGCTGTTTGCAATGCTCCTGTTGAAACGTGCAATAAGTTTCCTACATGCTTTGCGCCACCCCAAACAAGCCGGATTCATGCCAGGAAGATCGACAACTGAACAGATTCATACGGTCAGACAGATCACTAGAATTCAACAAAGAAAGCTTACATAGCTTTCATTGACTTTTGTTCTGCCTTCGACACTGTTGACAGGCAGTCCCTATGGCTAATCTTGAAAGCTGTGGGCGTACCAACAGAGATAGCCGGCCTCTTTAAAGGGCTCTACAGCAGCACAGAAAGCGCCGTCCTTGTTAACGGGAAGCTTTCTTTTCCTTCCCGATCAAAAATGGTGTACGGCAAGGTTGCGCTTTGAAAACTGCGTGGTCGAAAACTGCGTGATCGACCACATTTTGAAAGAGACACACCGTGTCTACCTTTTTGGCATAAGTTATGCCGGGAGGACTTTGTTTGATGTTGACTTTGCCGACGATGCAGCCATCTTAGCGAAAATCTTAACCAACTTAAGTCTGTACTCAAGACGCTCTCCTCCACTGCTTCCGGAGTTGGGCTGCAAACCCACCGGAGGAAACCGAAAATCATGCCCATAGAAAAGACCGCATCGACATCACCCTTAACTGTTGCGATCAACGGCCAAGCTATTGACTTGGTAAGGCAGTTCACTTATCTCTGATCAATTATATCATCAAATGGCACAATTGACGCCGAAATCTCAGCTAGATCAGCCAAGGCAAACTCTGTATTTGGACTTCTCCTGAGAGCAGTCTTCACAAACCGCGAATTAGTCGCCTTACAAAAGTCCGTATCTACAACGCCACAGTCTCAAGCATCATGCTGTACTCTTCTGAGATATGGCCGATAACCCAGACACAGCTAAGAAAGGTCGATGTCTTCCAAACTGGACACCTGCGTCGAGTTGAAGGTTTCAAATGGTATGACAAGATCCGCAATAATGAGATCCTGAGGACCTTCAAGTCAGCGAACCTCTCCACCCAAACAGAAGCTGGTTCTCTAAGATGGTATGGCCACTTATTCCGCCTCCCGCCAACTACCCCTGCAAGGATAATATCGGACTTCAATCCCTCGATTGTCTGGAAACTTCCTCGAGGGAGGCCGCGCACCAGATGAGCTGAAGTTAGCAACATCGACCCAAATGAAGGCCCATCCTTAACCCTGGATAGGGCTGCTTGGAGAAGACTGACAGCGCTGTTAACCAATTCCCTCTATGCTGGCGACCCTACTGAGCAAGAGCGTTAAGCAAGCAAGAAGCAAGCAATACTTCTGTTGGCGAAACCGACGAAGGGTTATTGTAACACTTCACGTTGCCTTGGCAACGCAAATCTAGTTGTTTGAGATTTGGTTTGGGACTCTTTTATGATAACTTAGAACTATTCAAACATTCATGTTTATGGGAATTTACGTTTTACGGTAAATTACGTTTTACGTTAACTGTTCGGTAATTTACGAGCAAGTTAGAATTCGTTGAAGTGGAACATATCTAATTTTATGAAATGGGGGGCGGGGGCTTGAGGAGGATTATACCTTAAGGCTCTGATTTTGGCTCTCGAATTATTATTCATATATAACCCCTGAAAGATCATGAGTCGAAAGACATGCAAAATCTCTTTCACTATGAATCTAGAAAGAGAGTTGAGAGAGATAAGACCTTCAGGCTTTGATTTAGGGATTCCAAAATACACACCAAAACATATCAAGCTTCGTGTGTGCGTGCCCTGTTTGGTTCAGAGTCTGATCTAAAGAGTTTGGATAACTTACAAGAGCGGAAACTGGCTCTAGTATCTACAAAAAAAAACTATCAGTGCCATTTAGCATATGGTGACACTAGGAAATTTCTCAAGCTTTGCAATAATTTTTCTGTCTGGAAATCAGATCAGATACTTATTACCGCCCTAGTTTTACAAATTACATTAATTACTTTTACTATTACACTGATAAAAATACCAAGTGTCGCCAAACGCTAGATGGGGTTGATAGTTTTCCTGTCGTAGCACCAGTTTCCACTCTTATAAGTTATCCATACTCTTCGATCTGATCTTTTAAACGGTTAGCTTGAAACACTCGTTGTAAGTGTTGTATTACTGCAAGGTTCTTTTATAAAATATTATAATTTTAGGGGTAGAAGGTTCTTGAAAAATCATTCTTACGATTTTAATATAATAAATAAATTACTGTTTATTATATATTATTATGCAGATTAACAGAATAGAAATGAAACTATTTTAATCTGTACTATTTACAAAATGTTTCACATTATAGTCTTGGAGTAAATGATTTTTATCAAAACAAAAATAATGACTTCTGATAAACTCTTCGTTTGATATCATCGCGGCATAATCAGTCTACAATTTCCGTCCATCTGTTTGTTCTCACAATTATATAGCTTCTAGGGAAATGCTACAAGTCTTCGTAAGAGACAAGTTTGTGCGATCCTACAAAGAAATCTCCTTACTCCTGTTTAAAAGTGACAATATTTTAAAAGGAATATGACAAAAGCAGCTTTACCAGAACCCAAAGACAAGTAATATTTTCAGCTTCATCTATATTACTTTTTATCTACAATTTATATATATACATATGTATATATATATATATATATATATATATATATATATATATATATATATATATATATATATATATATATATATATATATATATATATATATATATATATATATATATATATATATATATATATATATATATATATATATATCATCCTTTCTCTCTCTCTCTCTCTCTCTCTCTCTCTCTCTCTCTCTCTCTCTCTCTCTCTCTCTCTCTCTCTCTCTCTCTCTCTCTCTCTCTCTCTCTCTCTCTCTCTCTCTCTCTCTCTCTCTCTCTCTTTCTCTCCAACAATAGGGTTTTCTTTATGATATCAAAGAGGAAAATTGAAACTCAGTACGCAAAGCAAGTATAGTTTTTATGTTTGTCTTACATATATTAAAGTCAAAACGCACGTTTTTCACTAAAAGTAAGGAGAAATATTAAAATTTAAAACGGAGAGAAATTATTCCATATATGAGGGGGATTGCCCCTTCCTCAACCCTCGCTCTGTATGCTAATATCTTAAGACTATTTAAAAATACTAGTCATTCAAACAAAGAGCGAGGGTTGAGGAAGGGGCAGCGCCTTTCATATAAGGAATACTTTCTGTTTCTTTTAAGTTTTAATGTTGCTCCTTACTTTCAATTGAAAAATCTAGTTTTGTTTAATTTAATTTCTGACCATTTTTCAAATCATGCCAGAAAATCCTCTCTGTGTAAATTTTTCCCTGGAATGGAAACTTTCCTCCTCATGGAAAATCCTCCCCGTGGGCTTCCCCTTCCCCCAGAGAATTCACTCAGATGATTATCCACA
This sequence comes from Artemia sp. Qi Xiang Cuo, assembly GCF_049724085.1. Classification (NCBI taxonomy): domain Eukaryota; kingdom Metazoa; phylum Arthropoda; class Branchiopoda; order Anostraca; family Artemiidae; genus Artemia; species Artemia sp. Qi Xiang Cuo. Next base: position 17,075,125 of record NC_142814.1, on the reverse strand, counting down.
CATTTCCCGATAACAAATACTATATGCAAACAACGGGCAAATTGCATGACTTACATCCCTTCTGGGGGCTGTGGGGGGTCATGTCATCTCCAGAGGAATAGATGGCTATCAAAAAATTTGAATCGGATGTCTTTTAGGAAGAAAAGGGTCGTGGGAGGGGTTTTATGGTCACTTTTTTATAGGTTATGGTCCCTCAAAAAGGGCACTAGAACTTTTTATTTTCGTTCAAATGAGCCCTTTTCCTATCTTGTAGGGATCATTGGCTCGATATGATCATCCCTGGAAAACAGAAGCACATAAAAACAACAAATAACCACGCATCCGTGATCTGTCTTATGGCAAAAACACATAATTCCATTTTTTTTTGTACATAGGAGCTTCAAACCTCTACAATAAGGTTGTCTGAGATAAAATTTTTGTTTTTTAAATTAAAATCGATTTAAGTTTTGGGAGTGTTTTTCCCTCCATTTCCGACAATCAGGCAACTATTCTCAGGCTCTTAGCTTTTGATGGGTAACATTGAACTTCATGAATTTCATATATTTGGAATCAGGCTAAAAGGCCAATTCTTTTGATGTATCAATTGGTATTTAGAGTCCGTCTTTTAGAGTTTCGACTGCGATTAAGCCGAGTCAGTCCTTAATTACAGATCATTACCATGTTTGATAGAAATTTTTAGCTCAACGTCCCTTTATTTAAAATAAATCTATGGCAAATTGGTGTTACATTTTAGTCAGTTTTGGAAGCATCTTTCGTTCTATTAAAATGTAGCATTTTAACGTCTTGTTGAAACGTGCGCTATTTTGGAAAATTCCCTAGTTTTGGGAAGTTCTGGTTCCTTTATGGCCCTGTAAAGGATTTAAACACATTTATTGGTGTCCTCTTCCTTCGGATAAGTTTGCTTATTTTGTAATTTAGCGTTAGTAGTAAATTTGTGGCAAATAAAAGCAAGATTTTTTTTTGAAACGCTCTCTGTTTCTTATTGTAAAAATGGCGTTTATGGCGAAAATGAGAGCTGCTCTTACATAAGAATTTTCGGTATCAAAAAAGAGTTTGAATTCAGAAGGTAACATATTTTAAGCATTAGTACTGCTAAGATTAGGGTGGCATTTCACATATTTTCTAGCTACAGAAACTTATAAAAAAAAATCACTAAAAAAATCACTTATAAACGTTTTATGAAAATGTAATGCTTGTGTGGAAATTTCTGTGTGTGTACTTCACAGGCGCTTATATTCAACTTGTTTCAAAGTAAAATGTTTTAACTTTGATTTTATTTGTTTTTTTGAATGATCTTTACATTCGAAAAGACAAATAGCTTTTAATTTTTTCCTGTCATAATTCCAACGTTTGAATTGAATTTCTATTGAACAAGTTACTTTAAATGGCACCATTTAATATAATATTCAAAAAATTTAAATTTGTTATTGAAATCCAAACTGTGTTGATTATTAAGTACTATTTACGTTGAGAATTACATTTTTTCGACTGAAAAGTACGTAAATCTTAATAATTTCAGTAATTTGTTGGACTTCGAACATGACTTGAAATTTCAACAAAAAAAATTGAATCTTTTGAGACTGGTTTAAGTTCGTTTGATTAGAATTTTAAAGTTCTGTTGCTCTTTTTAAAGGTCAAAAGTAATCAGAAGGCAAATAGAACACCCCTCCCTATAGCACTCATCATTCCACAAATGCATCTTATCGAAATTTTGAAATAGCGATTTTGTTCAAAATAGTCCAAAGATCATATAACAGTTAGTTTACATATTTGATAGAATTAGTAGCAATGGAGTATGGCCTTCTACATAGAGAACATCAATAATGGTACCTATATTTAAAAGGGGGAGTTCTAAGGATCATGAGAGTTATAGTCTGATAGCCTTAGCTCCTATATTTAGCAAAATCTTAGAGAAAATTTTATAAAGCCGGTTAGATCATTGGATAGAGGGTTTTGGAGTTATGAATGAAGAACACAACGATTTAGAAAAGGTTATAGTACTACGGAAAGAGTGTGTATTTTAAGTGGATTAATTGTAAAGCATGGATCAGAAAAAAATAAGTTATGTGTTGCATTTTTGGACTTGAGAACAGCGTTTGATAATGTTAATAGAGTTCTGCTTAAAGAATTCAGAACTGAAGAGGAACTTTTTTCTCTTCTTCGGAAAAAATTAGAATGAACTGTAACCTTTTTTATTTTCTTCACTTCTTTGAGAAAACTCAGAATAAAAGTGGAAATTTTTCTCTTCTTTAGGAAAAATTAAGAATCGAAGTATAATTATTTCTATCTTCTGCGCAAAAAGTTAGAGCAGAACTTAAATTTTTTTTTCTAATCGTTGTGAAAATTAAGACCTGAAGTGGAACTTTTTTCTTTTTCTTGAAAAATTTAGAATGAAACTGTAAATTTTTCTCTTCTTTGAGAAAGTCCAGAAGAGAACTCGAACTTTTTCACTTGTTTGAAAAAACTCAGAGTTAAAGTAGAATTTTTTCTCTTCTGGGTACCAAATTCAGAATCGAAGTGTAACTTTTTCTATCTTCTACGGAGAAGTTCAGAACAAAATTTGATTTTTTTCTCTTCTTTGAGAAAATTCAGAACTGAAGAGGAACTTTTTTCCCTTCTTTGAAAGAAAATATAATGGAACTGTAAATTTTTTTATTTTCTTCACTTCTTTGAGAAAACTCAGAATTAAAGTGGAACTTTTCTCTTCTTTAGGAAAAATTCAGAATCGAAGTATAATTTTTTTTTATCTTCTGTGGAAAAAGTTAGAGCAGAACTTTAATTTTTTTTTCTAATCTTTGAGAAAATTAAGAACTGAAGTGGAACATTTTTCTCTTTCTTGAAAAAATTTAGAATTAAACTGTAAATTTTTCTCTTCTTTGATAAAGTTCAGAAGAGAACATGAACTTTTTTTGCTTGTTTGAAAAAACTCAGAGGTAAAGTGGAACTTTTTCTCTTCTGGGGGAAATATTCAGAATCAAAGTATAACTTTTTCATTATCTTCTACGGAAAATTTCAGAACAAAACTTGAAATTTTTTCTCTTCTTTGAGAAAATTCAGAATAGAAGAGGAACTTTTTTCCCTTCTTTGAAACAAACCAGAATGGAACTGTAACTTTTTTTATTTTCCTCACTTCTTTGAGCAAACTCAGAATTAAAGTGTAACTTTTTCTCTTCATAAGGAAAAATTCAGAATCGAAGTATAATTTTTTTTATCTTCTGCGGAAAAAGTTAGACCAGAACTTAAAATTTTTTTCTAATGGTTGAGAAAATTAAGAACTGAAGTGGAACTTTTTTCTCTTCCTTGAAAAAATTTAGAATTAAACTGTAAATTTTTCTCTTCTTTGATAAAATTCAGAAGAGAACTCGAACTTTTTTCACTTGTTTGAAAAAACTCAGAATTAAAGTGGAACTTTTTCTCTTCTGGGGAAAAATTTAGGATCGAAGTATAATTTCTTCTATCTTCTACGGAAAAGTTCAGAACAAAAGTTGAATTTTTTTCTCTACTTTTAGAAAATTCAGAAATGAAGAGGAACTTTTTTCTCTTCTTTGAAAAAAATTAGAATGGAACTGTAACTTTTTTTATTTTCTTCACTTCTTTGAGCACTAAGAATTAAAGTGGAACTTTTTCTCTTCTTTAAGAAAAATTCAGAATAGAAGCATTATTATTTTTATCTTCTGCGGAAAAAGTTAGAGCAGAACTTTAATTTTTTTCTAATCTTTGAGAAAATTAAGAACTGAAGTGGAACATTTTTCTCTTTCTTGAAAAAAGTTATAATTAAACAGTAAATTTTTCTCATCTTTGATAAAGTTCAGAAGAGAACTTGAACTTTTTTTGCTTGTTTGAGAAAACTCAGAGTTAAAGTGGAACTTTTTCTCTTCTGGTGAAAAATTCAGAATCGAAGTGTAACTTTTTCTATCTTCTACGGAAAAATTCAGAACACAGCTTTTCTTCTCTTCTTTGAGAAAATTCAGAACTGAAGAGGAACTTTTTTCCCTTCTTTGGAAAGAATTAGAATGGAACTGTAACTTTTTTTATTTTCTTCACTTCTTTGAGAAAATTCAGAATTAAAGTGGAGCTTTTTCTCTTCTTTAGGAAAAATTCAGAATCGAAGCATAATTTTTTTTTATCTTCGGCGGAAAAAGTTAGAGCAGAACTTTATTTTTTTCTAATCTTTGAGAAAATTAAGAACTGAAGTGGAACTTTTTTCTCTTTCTTTAAAAAATTAGAATTAAACTTTAAATTTTTCTCTTCTTTGATAAAGCTCAAGAGAGAACTTTAATTTTTTTTGCTTGTTTGAGAAAATTCATGATAAAATTAGAACTTTTTCTCTTGTTGGGGAAAAATTCAGAATCAAAGTATTACATTTTCTATCTTTTACGGCAAAGTTCAGAACAAAGCTTGAATTTTTTCTCTTTTTTTAGAAAATTCAGAACTGAAGGAACTTTTTTTCTTTGGAAAAAACTAGAATGGAACTGTAACTTTTTTATTTTCTTCACTTCTTTGAGAAAACTCAGAATTAAAGTTGAACTTTTTCTCTTCATAAGGAAATATTCAGAATCGAAGTATAATTTTTTTTATCTTCGGTTGAAAAAGTTGGAGCAGAACTTTAATTTTTTTTCTAATATTTGAGAAAATTAAGAACTGAAGTGGAACATTTTTCTCTGTCTTGAAAAAATTTAGAATTAAACTGTAATTTTTTCTCTTCTTTGATAAAATTCAGAAGAGAACTTGAATTTTTTTCACTTGTTTGAAAAAACTCAGAGTTAAAGTGGAACTTTTTCTTTTCTGGGGGAAAAATTCAGAATCGAAGTATAACTTTTTCTCTATTCTACAGAAAAATTCTGAACAGAACTGTAAATTTTTTTCTCTTCTTTGACAAAATTCAGAACTGGAGGAAATTTTTTTTTCTTTTTAAAAAATTAGAATGGAACTGTAAGATTTTTTTATTTTCTTCACTTTTTTGAGCAAACTCAGAATTAAAGTGGAACTTTTTCTCTTCTTTAGGAAAAGTTCAGAATCGAAGTATAATTTTTTTATCTTCTGCGGAAAAAGTTAGAGCAGAACTTTAATTTTTTTTCTAATCTTTGAGAAAATTAAGAACTGAAGTGGAACTTTTTTCTCTTCCTTTGAAAAATTTCGAATTCAACTGTAACTTTTTCTCTTCTTTGAGGAAGCTCAGAAGAGATCTTGAAAATTTTCACTTGTTTGAAAAAAACTCAGAGTTAAAGTGGAACTTTTTCTCTTCTTGGGGAAAAATTCAGAAGTGAACTTGATCATGGTAACTGTTTTTAAGCTAAGTCCATTTGGGTTCAGTAAGAGTGCCCGCACGTTTACAGAACCGAAACAAACCTAGCTTAAGAACAGTTAACATAATGTAACCTAGGTAATAAGAAAAAAAATATTTACCGTATTTATCCAGGTTGCGCCAGGCTGGCTGTGATTACCCTGGTCATGGCAAGATGGGAGCACTTAGGGGTGACTTTTTCCCGCACTATTTATTTTAAAATGACTCACACTTTTGGTTACAAGTTCAAGTTCTCTTCTAAATTATCCCTAAGAAGAAAAAAAAGTTCCAATTCAGTTCTGAATTTTCTCAAAGAATAGAAAAAATTTCAAGTTTTGTTCTGAATTTTCTGTAGAAGATAAAAAAAGTTATATTTTGATTATGAATTTTTCCCCAGGAAAAGAAAAGGTTCCACTTTAATTCCGAGTTTTCTCAAAGAAGTGAAGAGAAGTTCAAGTTCTCTTCTGAGTTTTTTTTCCAAGAAACAAAAAAAGTTTCACTTTTATTCTGAATTTTCTCAAACAAGTGAAGAAAAGTTCAAGTTATCTTTTGAATTTTCTAAAAGGAGCAAGAAAAAGCTACAGTTCAACTCTGAATTTTTCTCAGGAAGAAAAAAAATTCAAATTCTGTTCTAAATTCTTCCGTAGAAGCTAGAAAAAGTTATATTTCTATTCTGAATTTCTCCCCAAGAAGAGGAAAACCTCAACTTCAAATCTGAGTTTTCTCAAAGAAGTGAAGAAAAGTTAAGGTTTTCTTCTGAATTTTTTCCCAAGAAGCTCAAGTGCTCTTCGGAATTTCTCCCAAAGAAGGGAAAAAGTTTCACTTTGAGAGTTTTCTCAAAGAAGAGAAAAAAAATCAAATTCTATTCTGAATTTTTCCATAGAAGTTATAAAAAGTTCGATTCTGATTTTTTTCCCCAAGAAGAGAAAAAGTTCAACTCTAATTCTGAGTTTTCTCAAAGAAGTGAAGAAATGTTAAGGTTCTCTTCTGAATTTTTCCCCAAGAAGAGAAAAATTTCGACCTTAATTCTGAGTTTTCTCATCGAAATGAAGAAAAGCGAGTTCTCCTCTGAATTTTCTCGAAGAAGAGAAAAAAAGTTACAGTTCAATTCTGAATTTTTCCAAAGAAGAAATAAAAGTTCCACTTTTATTCTGAATTTTCTCAAAGAGGAGAAAAATTACTAGTTCCGTTCAGAATTTTTCCGTAGACGATCGAAAAACGTTATTCTTTTATTCTGAATTTTTCCCCAAAAAGAGAAAAAGTTTCACTTTAATTCTGAGTTTTCTCAAAGAAGTGAATAAAAGTTCAAGTTCTCTTCTGAATTGTTTCAAAGAAGAGAAAAAAAAATTCAAATTCTATTCTAAATTTTTCCGTAGAAGTTACAAAAAGTTGTACGTCGATTCCGACTTTTTCCCCAATAAGAGTAAAAGTTACACCTCAATTCTAAATTTTCTCAAAGAAGATAAAAAAAGTTCAAATTCTGTTCTGAATTTTTTCACAGAAGATGGAAAAATGTTATACTTCGATTCTGAATTTTCCCCGAGAAGAAAAAAGTTTCACTGTAATTTTGAGTTTTCTCAAAGAAGTTAAGAAGAGATCAAGTTCTCTTCTAAATTTTTCCCCAATAAGAAAAAAAAGTTCCAGTTTAATTCTGAGTTTTCTCAAAGAAGTGAAGAAAAGTTCAGGTTCTCTTCTGAATTTTTTCCCAAGAAGAGAAAAACTTCCACTTTAATTCTGAGTTGTCTCATAGAAGGGAAGAAAAGTTCAAGTTTTGTTCCGAATTTTCTTAAAGAAGAGAAAAAAAATATAGTTCAATTCTGAATTTTTCCAAAGAAGAGAAAAACGTTCCACTTGAGTTCTGAATTTTCTCAAAGACTAGAAGAAAAGTTCAGTTTTTATTTTCTCCGTAGAAAATAGAAAAAGTTATGCTTCGATTCCAAATTTTCCCCCAAGAACAGAGTAAGTTCCACTTTAATTCTGAGTTTTCTCAGAGAACTGATTGTTCTCTTTTGAATTTTACCAAAGAAAAGAAAATGTTCCAGTTCAATTCGGAGTTTTCTCAAAGAAGTGAAGAAAAGTTCAAGTTCTCTTCTGAATTTTCTCAAAAAAGAGAAGAAATTTCATGTTCTGTTCTGAATTTTTCGTTATTCTATTATTTCCTCACACTCACAATGGACTCACATTGTTGATTACATGTTCAAGTTCTCTTCTAAATCTTCTGGAAGAAGAGAAAAAAGTTCCACTTCAGTTCTGAATTTTGTCAAAGAAGAGAAAAAATGTCAAGTTCTGTTCTAATTTTTCCGTAGAAGATCGAAAAAGTTATACTTCGATTCCGAATTTTTCTCTAAGAAGAGAAAAAGTTCCACTTTAATTCTGAATTTGCTAAGTACAGTTTGTGATTGTTTAGGATGCATAATAGGCCTCTGAACGGTCTATGCAAAATTATTTTTTGGTTGTTTAGGAAGCATAATAGGCCTCTGGACAGTCTATGCAAAATCAGATTTATTGAAACCAACTTTACTAAGACCTTACCAGTATTTTCCAAAAACCAACAAAGTAATGTATAAAATATTTCTAATGAAATAACGACATGTAGAATATTAACATAAAAATATTTTACATAGATTATTAATATCATTGAACAACTTTGGACATTTTGAATCTGTTTCATAAAATAATTCTTCGTGTTTTCTCTTGATACTCTGGCTACTCTCTTCTCTTAGTTTGTAACCAGTAGAATAATCATTAATCAATTTTGAGTCATGAGCTATTTTTATTGGGGCGTCACCTACAGGTTCAATATGAGTTTCATATTTGGTATTATTGGGTTCATTGACTATATCTGTTTGTATGTGGTCAATAGTTGTAATAATGATGACTTGCGCTTTATTTTCCATCAATTCATCTTTATATTCATTAGTGATATTGTCTATCAATGCCCATTTTAAATTTTCCTGTGATTTCACTATTTATTATCACATTGTTTTGACACAGGTAACAGTTCTGACGAGTAGACAATATATGGTTAATGACAATAGTGCAGGAGTATGCCTGTCTTCGTCTTGTCTTCTTTAGAATGCTAAAACCAGAGCGTTTCTGATAATATCTTCCAACAGGCAAGATGTTACCACTAACAGTAGCAAGAATTTGTCCCCCATCATCGAAAATTATTTTTATGTTGGTATTCTCTTTGAGCACTGTTATCTCTGGAAATGATACTCAAGCATATCCACCATCAAGAATTTTGAATCTCTTCATTACTCCAAAGAAATCTAAACTCTCACGGTCTTGACAACGCACGCACACGTTTTAAATAGTGTTACCACTAGTGCTTGTTTTGTAGTTCAAATATTTGTCTTTGTCAGCATTCAACACAACGATGAATTTATCATGCGCACACACTTTCTTCAAATAATTAATCTTCTCTTTTTTAAAGATATGATAAGTCCAAAAAATTTTAAGTAAAAAAAAAAGTGTTACTTGTACAAACATGGTTTTTCTAAATGTAAAAATCACGACAAACATATCTATCATTCTAATTTTGTATTTTGAAAATTTTAATTGTGATTTTTTTTTGTTTTAAACATATTTCATGTCATTTTAAGAAATGTAAAAAAATTCGAAAAAAATTTCTATGTAAAAAAAAATATGAAAAATAAAAATAAAAGTTCAAAAAATAAAGCTAAAAAAAGTATAAAAAATAAGGGGAGGGGCCAATAATTTGGGAGTGGGTATATTGGGGCCCTTGGAGGTTGGGGCATGGATGACTAATGGTTGCCAATGCATACTCCATTACTAAACAGTATTGTATATTAGTCGCACTCCTCACTTGGTACTTGTGTATTATAGCGACCACAGCCAAGAAGTGAAGCTAGGTCAATCGAAGCAATTGACTTGAGAAGGATGAATATATGTTAAACGTATTCTGACATTTAAATGATGTGGCGTGGGATTCACCATTTGCTCGGACTTACCTTTAGTTGGTAAGCGTTCAACTCCTTACCTGTTTCATTTAATACAAATAAAAAAAAATTCTCATTATTGCCGTTTGGTTTTATCTGTATGTTCATATCATGAGTTAAGCCATTAGAGACCATTTGAATGCTAGTTATACTGGGCGAACACCATAATTTGGGTCATTGACCTACCTATATACAGGTATCAAAAGGTATATCATTTGCATCATTCTTGCAATAAATTATGTTCCTCAGGCAGTTAACTCCCAATCGTATATCATTTTGGTGGGAACTAGATCGTGTTCTGGTCGGTTTATATGATATGCATTCAGTTGTACTCCCTGGAGTGTCAGGGCTATTACTACTGACGAATAGAAATTATTCCGTATATGAAAGGGGCTGCTCCCTCTTCATTATCTCGTTTTTATGCTTAAGTTTTATTACCTTAAAAAGTAGAGTTTTAATAAAGAGGCAAAGATTCATGTTGTTATTCCTTTAAAAAGCAGAGTTGTGACAAAGCGTCAAAATTTAGCGCAAAGAGTGCAGTAAAGAAGAAGGGTAAGCCCCTTTCATATACGGAATAATTTCTGTTCGTTTTAAGTTTTAATGTTTCTCCTAAATTTCAGTTGATTTTTCTTTTACTTAATCAAATAGTTTGTGGCAACGAACTGTAAGTAAGGAGCTACTCGGCCCAATAGTAACCAAAACCCTAAGAAAACATAAAAGTGGGCGGATCAAAAGAATTTGACTTTTATGCTGATTACAAATATATAAAATTCATTAAGTTTAATGTTACCCATAAAAATTTAAGAGCCTGATAAGATTTCCCTGAATTTAGAAAAGGAAGGAAACATCCTCAAAAAGTCAAGGAACCTCATTGAAATTACACCATCAGAATCAGCGCATCAGAGAAACCAACTATAGAGTTTTCAAGCTCCCATCTTTAAAAATGTAAAATTTGGTATTTTTTGCCAGAAGATAGATCTGGGATACATGTTTGTTATTTTTTCTTTCTCTGTTCAATCCAGGGATGGTGGTATCAAGCCAATAGTCTTAGAAAATTGAAAGAGGGCTCCTTTGAACGGAAATTAAAGTTCTAGTGCCATTTTTAAGTGACTCCCAAAAATAGAAGGCCACTTGCCCCCCTCTCACGCTCTTTTTTCTCTAAAGTCGTCGGATCTGAACTTTGAGATAGTCATTTTGTTCAGTATAGTTGAAAAGGTCAATAAATATATCTTTGGGTATGATGTGACCCTCCAGAGCCCCCATAGGAAGGCCGCACGTTATGAAATTAGCCCGTTTTTTCTTATTGTATTTCTTATCGGGAAGCATACCGACATTTTTCAGAGGAGGGGGTGGGGACATTTTCTGGGAATAGATTTTCTACGGGGAGAATTTCCCATCGGGATGGAAGTTGTCGGGGGTGAACTTTCCAGGGTAAATTACACACTAGAGGGATTTGCCAGATCTCATTCACAAAATTTGTTTTATTTCTCTTACTTTCTCGTTGGCAACCCCATTTCGTATATGGAGATGCTCTTGGGGAATTGTCTGTGGAAAATTTTCTGTAGAATTGAGATTTCTCCGGGGCATTTTTAAGTGGAAGAATTTCTCCAAGAGAGAAATTATCACCAGCAGAAATTCTCCATGGGGATATTTTCCGCGGGAGGAACTTTTCATTGGGGGGGGTGCTGTTTTTCCTCAGCCCTGGTTGAACTTCCTTGAAGTAATGATTCTGGGACTATTTTAATATTTTAATTTCAGTTTTAACGATCGAATTTTACTGTAAGTCTTATTTTACTTATATGTGTGCTTGATTGAGGACGGCCCTTGAATGTATAGTCGAAATATTCATTTAAGGTTTTAAAAAAATTCACTGTCTTAGTTAAATTCCGTATTGTTTTATCTGTTGTTTGTTTTCGTGATGGGAAGGCAGTGTTAGCTTCGTTGTTATTTGCAACTAAGAAGGAAGTAAGAGGGGGCTGGTTGCTTTGCAATCACTTTTGACTCTTAAAAAGAGCACTAGATTTTTTGGTTTCCATTGGAATGAGCTCCCTTCGACACTTCTATTACAACTCCCTGCAGATGAAGTGACATGGGGACAAAAAAGTCCATTGAAGTCATATCGCTCTTTATTTTGACAGCACAGCACTATTGAGCTGCCTACTATAGGTTAAAAGGCATTATATGTGTCTAAATGAAAGAAAAGACTATCACATTTGGATGGTTTTGAAAATTGATTTGCACCGATGAAATGTTCCATGTATCAGCTTGCTGTAATAAATAGTCATCAAATATGCAGTGTAAATACGAATGCATGAGGCTTTGTTTCACGGGTTTCAGGCTAATAATACCAAGTTTATTCAAATATTTGATTGATTGGAAATTTATGCCTTATTGCTAATAGTCTCTCTGTGCTTACAAGTACTTGTACATATGACACTTTAAATATTTTTCAACGAAATGAATGCTTTGTCGGTACAAACTTTCGATAATATTTTTTCTTGGCCTTTATAACAAGGCTGATAGTTTGAATAATGATCCTGTTCCTAAAAACAAAGTGAAAGTCTTATGGAATGAAACCAATGCAAATATACTTCCAGTCAGTTTAATTTCTTCTTCCTCTTCAGGTGTTTGGTTCAGTTGAAGTTATTGAATTTAATAGTTTGAAATTTATTTTTCAACTTTGAAGTTTTCTGGATGTAAAATCGTCTATTTAAGGATAACTCCAACAATTCAATAGTAAGGATTAGGGTAATTTATTATTATCTATTTGAAAAACTGTCAAATAAAAAAAGACAGAGAATAATGACCTGGTCATGACATTATTTTACAGAGAATAACTTTTACATCACTGTAAATTTTGCAGCGCAGCATTTTTTTTTTAAATACGGTAAAACCGCATATGCATAAGGGTATTTAAAAATGAATGCACTGTAGTTTCTATCTATACTAGCAATAAGAGCTTCACAGTTGTCACCTTACTATCCGTAATCGTACCAAAATCGCTCATTATGTCCTTATCCAGTTGAGAGACTCAGAAAAACGCACGCATTAATATTAGGTGGTGGTCTTAATGCCAGAAGTCCGTTCTGGCTTAGTAGTAGTAATACAGATGGAAGAGGGCTGAATTAGAACTGTTTTTTGCTAGTAAGTCATTGGTTGTTGTAAACGATACATCAGTTCTACATGTATTCAGTTGAATACCACTAGCCCAGATGTAATCTCCGTCGGAAATCATATGTCCCGTGATATTTCTGATTGGAAAGTGTCAAATTGTCCCAGTCTTTCAGATAATGGCTACGTATAACAAGCTGAGGTGTTCTTTTGAAGATTCCTCTAGCGTGAATGTGACTGGTCCCCGTTTCAACTACAAGAAAGCAGACTGAAATACATTTAAAAAATACAAAAAAAAATACTGAATTCACGCAGCCAAGGAGAATTATCATTTTATGAAAATGGAAAAAAAAGATTCTATTCTAATAAAATTAAAAGTTCAAAACTTGAAGAATGGAAGAGATTTTATAAAGATAAAGGTAGCTTATATCCCTGGAGTACAATACATAAAATATGCTCTAAATATATATATATATATATATATATATATATATATATATATATATATATATATATATATATATATATATATATATATATATATATATATATATATATATATATATATATATATATATATATATATATATATATATATATATATATATATATACATATATGCTCTCAATTTTAGGATGTTTTTTGGCGTGTCAGGAACGAAATGTTGCTTAGAACAGGATTATCCAAACCAGTCAATCAGAAGAAGAGAAGGAAAAGCTGAATTGTTTCTTAAAATAGCTGGACTATACAAAGACACAGATGAGGATTATCTTGGGAAAATTCAGTTATCAAAGGTAGATTTGTCTTTGTTTAGATTTTCAACCAGCTTAAGATCAATTACTTTAACTTGTTTTCTCAAGACTTCAGCAATTGTTACATCTGATTCCATATATAGCAGGAAAATACTGTTTGTAAAATTTTTTAGATCAGCAACTAATTTGAAATTTTTTTGATTACCTTATGTAGCCATTTTCATTTAAAAAGTAATAAAAAAATCGAAAATGCTCCCCCTTTCCCTGGATTTTCAAAATTCCTTTTTTCTTATCACAAAAAAGATACCCCCCTACTACATTTTTGTGAATTTATGCACATGCATTTTTGTGCAACCTGATTTGCGTATGTAACTTATATGAATAAAGACAAATATTGATTGAAAGAAATAAAAATAAATGGTTATTTTCTACGTTTTTTGACGTTTTACAAAAATAAAACACAAAAAACTGTTCAGCACATGACTAATGGCAAACGGACCGATAGTCTAGCCAAATTAGCTATACTTTTATACTGTATCAATATTAATTTACTTTGAATTGTGTTGTGGAGGCTCCAAATTTTATTTTATTTTGTCTTATTTTTTTTTATTTGGTTATTTTGAATTTACTGGGTGTTTTTTTGTTACCATGCGAAGAATTGATTGGCCATCTTTTTATTCCAGTATCTGGAGATGGTATTATTTATTTATTGTTAATTGTATAATCCACACACGAGTTATCCTCACTGTGGGTAATTAATTTGATAGTTTTGTGAAAAAATTAATTATTGATTATTGAATAACTTGAACTTGACCTGATTGAATATGTGAGCACAGAATTTTGACACACACCTTCTGTAAAAATAGTATCATCAAGTACATTCCTTTTCTTCAGTACTTCATTTTTCAACTCACTTATCAAGAACGATTAATATTACTGTGGAAGTTTTAGCTTAAGCAACAGGTCTGGTAGCTCTAATTCATTGGATGTTTTTCACAAACAGGGTGAATCCGATGAGCCACTTGGAATATTTTGTGCTAGGACCACGCTATTCTAATATCGAAGATGCAATGGCTTCAGTGCATAAAAGTGGATTTTGTTCTTTGGTTCACGGTTTGGGTCTGTTTTGACCTAAAGGTTGGGGTAGTAGCTTGGTAATTTTGGTTCCAAGAAATTTAAAGTGCCGAGAACAGTGAAAAGAAATCTGTTTGTTTAAATTGGTCAAGTGGACATCAGCTCGATCAATTATATTTTGAAAAATTAGGAAACACTGAAAATTTAATTTTAGTGAAAATAACCTCCATGCGCAAATATGTAGTTTTTGTAATAATAATAAAACAAAAAACTTTTTCGCATGCTGACCAAAGGTCTGCGTTGCGCAGGTACCAAGCTCCTAACTCAATGCCTTCGGCCGGGAGTGCAATAAGTGGTTGGGGGAAATCATCCGACGCTTCTCTTGTTCCCCCCCCCAGATTTCTTCAGGTACTGATTTAGAGCTGGGTCGACTCTGGCTGAGCTTGCAGGGTGACATCATTGACCCCCGTTCCAAACCAAATGACCAGTGACAGCAGGACTCGAGCCCCCGACCGGAGGCCGGAGTCCGGAGACCGGAGTTCAAGTCCGGAGCGCTAGCCACTTGGCTGGGACGGCTCTTTGTAATAGCAGACGTCAAATAAAAAAAAACGTAGGTAAACAACTAAAATAGGCTAAAAACATTAGGCTCCAAATAGCTTAAGAAGGCCTAGCTTTTCTTTCAAAGTGTAGTTGTCTTTGGAGATCAACACTACTGTTTGAAATTTTATGGACAAAAAGTGTTGCCAAATTTGATTTCCTTGTTTATTTTCACGGTTCAACGTGGCAACACTGACAAACATGTGACATTGCCCTAATTTTATATAGATTTGTCCTAATTTTATAAGAATTTTATAAGGTTAAAAGAATCAAGGGAAAATTTTAAACAAATCACGACTTTTAGGTGCCAATAGACCGAGATCGATCCAGCTAGCCAAAAAAGGGTTTTTATTTTGATGCCCTTAGCGTAATTCAAGGGAATAATTCTTGTATAAACCACACAATATTTCGAAAACATCTCAATCTTCTCCACTGTTCCTACCTTACCGAAACCAACAATTGGCAATCCGATCGCTACCCCGTATACAGAGAGATTCTATGAGGGCATTTATTTTATTTCCTGTTTTCACAAAGATGCCCGAAATAGCATGGTGCTACTCTGATTTTCATATATACAAGTACTGAATTGAGCACCAGACCAAAGCAGCACCAGATCGGGTGCCGAAGTCCCACTCTTAGCGTTATTATTGTAAACCTGGCAGCTGATATATAACCATAAAGGAAAATAAAATTTAGACTTTGTTTGAAGTAAAAATGGTATAGACGTCAAAGCACAGGTGTTTTGACAACCATTTAGCAATGGATATGAAACCTCTTTAAGGGAAAGAAAGAACATGCGTTTTTGACCATTTGTGTAAGGTTATAGATGACGTCTATAGTGGTAATAGTAGCAGTGGTAGAAGCAGTATGAGCATGTAGATTTCATGTTCAATTCACCAGCATTGAGATAACAAAATGCGAATTTTGAAAAAGTGAAGATTAACAAAATTGTAAAAAAAAAATGAAAGTAAGATTTTTAGTTTCTTGAGCTCCGCCCAAAGTTTATTGAGATATGTTGGTAAGCTTCTTATGGTCGTAACAGAAAAAAAAACATCCTGATCAAGTTATTCAGATATGTTTGTAAATTTCTATAGTCATAACAGAATAAAAATTCTCGTCAATTTAAACTTGATTTTGACCATTTTTTTTAATGAGGATATCATTTTCCCTTTCAGAAGAAAATTCACTTTAAACTATTTGAGAAACCGTGTTTGAAACCTAATTTCTTGGTAACAATTGGAAATGATACAAAGAAAATGGAAATTGTTTTTTTTTTTTTCATTGATTTATTAGGAGGGTTGTCTCCCGTACAAGTCTGCTTCAGGGAATAAAAGATGTATACTTTATTTTTAAATAAACCCAGTGTTACTGTTAAAAAAAAAAACTTGTCTTGAGAAATAGCAACTTCAATCACTGTTCCTTCTTCCTTTGTGATGTAAAGGTAAACTTCTTATCTTTTCTTTTAGGACCCACCAGATCCTACGGCTTATTATTGGCGAACGTCATACCAAATATCAAGGATAAACCCTAATTTCCAAAAAAATAACCCTGCACTTAAAACAAATCATCTTGACCGATCAAACAGCACTAATGCTATGAGAATAGCAGAGGAAAACGTTGATAAATCAACAGTTCAGATTATTAAGGAAACATTAGAAGAAATTTCTATTCCTGGATTCAAAACAATTTTTGGCGATCGAGCGAAACTACCAAGAAGAATTATGTGGATTGCTATTTTATTAATATGTGCATTGACATCAGGGTTTCAGGTATGGCTGTTAAATATTTCTTGGTGTGGGTTCAATTAGGGGGAAAAGTACCTTACGCAGTCCAAGATATTATCAAATTTAGCTGTCTATCGAAATTTAGTTACATGTCTGATACCTATGCTATATTTTTATATATAGCATAGATGGCTGGCAGGCAGAGCAGGATGGCTGGCTCCCCGCCCCTCCCCCCCCCATTGCACTTCCTGCCTGAAGGGCCAGGAAACGGAGATCAGCACTGCCGGTTTGTACCTTAAGAGTCTAGTGCCGTCATACTTACTTTTTTTTTTACTTATTTACTATATTTTTTCTGTTTTTTTTTTGTTGAATAAATGCAATCCAGGTAATTCAATCCGAACAATTCACATTATTAAGGAAATTTTAGAAAAAAAATCATTCCAAGAAAAACAACTATGTTTGATGATCTTTGTTTGATTATTTTAGTTTGGACTAAAACTATTTTTGCCTATTTTATTTGCGTGGGCCATGACATTAGGCCAGGGCCAGCGCAACCTATCCTGCCTACTGCCTACTTCTTATGTATTTTTTTTAGCACTTAACGTAACTTACATTAATTTAGACACACATTCACAAATTACCTAACGCAAATACAAACAATATAAAGAATACTTAACCTGGAATTAACCAAGGAATATCTAACCTGTGTGGCTGCTAGTACAACCATAATTGTGATAGATAATTATACTCGAATAATTATATAATTATATAATTAATACGCGATAATTATACGCGTATTTATTTCCTTAGGTGCATAATAGGAACTTATCAAAGAAACCGATAATTTTGCAGAAGTGATAACTTTAATTCTGAAAGTTTACATAGATTATAGGGAAAAGTTAAAAATTGACAGAAAGAAAGTTAGTTCACAATTTTTTTTTAATTTAATCTTTGTGAAAGAAGTCACCAGTTCGTTCAAATCGATGTCTTTTGCCAAGTCCTGTTCAACTGATAGAGTGGCTAGTCCTTGAAGCCTTTCTTGCGTCATAGTGGATCGAATATAAGTTTGAATTAATTTTAATTTTAAATAACGACGCTCACCACCAGCAACAGACACAGGCAAAGTCAGCAAAATCCGTGAGGGCACTAGCAAATTTGGGGCACAATCTTTAAGTCCATTGCTTATGATGAAGTTAAGGACATGTTTTGGATTTGCGTTCTTGGGTACCCTCGTAGCAATAGCTTGAACTACATTGCAAAGTTCGTCGCCTTCAATATCTTTAGCTTCATTCTTTGAGAGGAAATGTTGTTAATTCATACAATTGTCCATAAAGGACTTTGTTGTTCCAGCATTTACCTTGGATATATTGTAGACAAATCCGAAAATAGAAGAAGTCTTGCCCAACTGTTAAAACCTTTCACCCAGGGAAGAAATTGCAGTATTGAGAATGGCAAAATGGAAATTGACGTTAAAGTGTTCTTGAGGGGATACCAAAGATTTATCATCTGCTTCGCTATCAAACTGTTTTTCCTTCTTTTTCAACTGAGTTGGCAGGGTTTCTGTTTCAAATGTTGGTTGAATGTTTAGCTCCTCTGCCACTCCTCTGGCGTCAACTAGAATACTTCCAAAGCCATCAACGCAACGTAACCTTTGTAAGTACAATTTAGTTTTGCTTAGGTGATCTTTGGCAGCAGTCAAATCAAATTGATTGGATTGTAACTGCTTACTTGAAATGTCGATTTCAAAAAGTATACTGTGCCATAAAACTACACTTACAACAAAATTGTATTTTTCAATGTTTTTTGCCAGACTTAAAGCTTGCACTCGCGAGTTGTTACCTGTTTACCCATTTAAAGAGTAATCTTCATAAAATGTCCATTAAAGCGTTATGAACATCACCCAGTTGATATCGAAGAGGTACGACAGCATATATTTGACTTTTCCATCTGGTTTCACTAAGGGGCTTGAGCGTTAAGTTAGTTAAATGTTTTTTAAAAGTATTCCGACGTTGTGTTGAAGCAGAAAAATAAACATAAATTTCTTGAACCAAAGCTAAAAACTTCGTAGCCTTCAAGGCCACGCGGCTACTCTGAGAGTACGCGGAGGTGGCCGCGCCCCCTTTCTACTTCCCAATACCTGCATATAGGACAGTACCGACCGGCGCCTCTTCACCTTCCTCAGCGCACAACCGATATTGTCGACTACTATCGAGTGTCGTCTGTCACTCACGTCTCTCATGCAGTATGAATCAGTAAGTTGAACCTGTAAAACGTAAATCAAGCTAATATTCATAAAGCTTTATTCTGAAATCATTTTTTTGCCTGGAAACTTTGTTTTCTTACTGTTACAGGGTCACAATTCTGAAATGTAATTTTAGTAGAAATTATTGTTAATGTGTTCTTTAAGCTATTTTTGGTCTTTATCTACTTGAATTGGATTTGATTAACTACATAACAACATTAATGTGTATCTCAGCATGCGTGTCAACATTTTTTTAATATGGCACTTGATTAATTTTTTTTGTCGGCAGAGAAGAAATGACAACAAATATGAGATCGTACAACTTTTTAATGTCGTTAAAAATGACATTTATATCAGCCACAGATGAAAAGTGTATAAGCCGGATGGCACGATATATTTTGGAATTTTGAAAAAATTGTTTGGTTTTTGGTATACCCTGAAGCTGTTGGTAATGATGGTGATGTATGTTTAAAGACAGCAGTGCCCCTTTTATTGAATGATTTAAAATTCTTTGATTTGAAAAACTAATAAAATCACTAAGTCTGCAAACCAAGATTAGAATGTTAGAAGCCACAGTGGTGACAGTAGTCAAATATGGCTGTGAAGCATGGACACTTCGAAAAGCGGATGAAGATTTGCTAGATGTTTTCCAGAGAATTTGCTTAAGGATTGTTCTTGGTACCTGGCTAACTGACCGTATTTCAAACAATAGGCTTTACGAAAAATGTGGTTCAATACCGCTCTCTAGGGCTATAATGAAAGAAAGGTTGAGGTGGCTATGGCACGTTGTACGGATGAAGGATGACAGATTTCCAAAGATTGTTCTTTTTGGCCAACCGTCTAGGGCTAAACAGAGAGCAGATCGTCCTCGTCTGGGGTGGGATGACGTCATAAAGAAAGATTTAGTGGAAATGAGACCGTCGTGGGAGGGTGTAAAAAGGGAGGCTTTGAACAGATTGTAATGGAGAAGGAGCGTGCGCAGCTGTGTTGGCCTCAGGTGGATTGGTGCTGCGGTGAGTTGCTATCAGTAGTAGTAGTAGTAGTAATAAAATCACTTGGTTAAACAATATTCATTAAACGATCCTAGGCTTAGGACTGATAACTAATCACACAAAAATTAATGATGATTTCTGATTCCTCAAAAAAATCATTATTTCAAATTATATTTAATTTTTTTGAATTTCTTTAATGAGGATCAAGTGCTCTGAATGAGCTTACTTTTTCAATAGACAACATTCAAGAAAACCTTTTTGATGAAACTGAAAAGGGAGAGCAGAAGCACCAAATTTATCGGTCACCATGGATTGAACAGGACTTATCTTAATAGATTTTAATATATTAATAAATTTATCAACAGTCCGATAATTTTGGTCTCTAAGAAATTGGACATTAAAATGAAGACATTTAACAAAGAGAGCAAATCTGCTTTCATTTATTACCTCCATCCTCCCTCTCCCTACAGGAACAAAAAACTTAAAATCTAAGGAATTAAACGCTCATTTCTCCTAGTAAGTATTGATGGCTGCTCTATGTCTTACGTAGGGAGATATCACCATGTCAAATTTTTTGTTTATAATCTTTAAAAGGGCACTGGAATTAAGAAGCTGATATCCCAGCTCTAGATACCTATTATCCATAATTAGCCAGCTATTACCCAAAATTTGATGTCCTACCAGTGGCGTCAATTTGGGGGGGGGGAGACCTTGCCCCTTGGGATCTTTTGTCCTCCACCCTGCTAGATTTTCAAAATACTTCTTTTCATTATTTTCATTGAAAATTTTATTTTTTTCGTATTTCCATTGAAAAAAATTGAAGAAGCGACTAAATGCCCCCTCCTCGTTTTTCAAAAATACATTTTTGCCCCTCCCCCTAATTTCTATGAATTGACACCACGGCGGCTACCAAAAGCCCAATTGTTGTGAGAAGCCTGTAATACAAGTAATATTACAATGAAAAACCTTGCATCACGTAGAGTTCCCATGGGGAAAACGGTTAAGCTTCGTTTTACTATCTAGAGGCCATTGTCACTTTCGTAGGATTCAAATTTCATAGAGATATACGAGCGTGCTAGTTTGGGCCAACTATTTGATTAATTGTGTGCAAAATTCAACCAAAATGTTCCAATCGAGTTGAGCGGAAGTCTATGCTAACTTAGCCTAATTGGAATTTGGAAACTTTTCTGAAAAGTTTCCGGAAACATCGAAAAATTCTCTCTGAAAATTTTCATCAGAAAGTTTTGGTCATTTCGTATGTATCTTTATTCCGCTGATATAGTTAAATACGAGTTAGTTAAGTATGAAAGTCAAAATAAGATTGAAAATTTTCTCTCATAAAATTTCTTATACCCGCAAAAGTAGGTATAGAGATCACTTGATATAGCAATATTCGGTTTTTACAATATTTTAAAATCGTTGAATTTAACCAATGGCTCAAAATTCTATTTCTTTTCAGGTTCACGATCGAGTTGTTTATTATCTCTCCTTTCCTGTTGATGTAAGTGTTCGGGTCACTCGGAACTCAACACTCCGATTTCCAACAATAACGATTTGCAATAAAAATGAATTTAACATTTCGAAGCTAATTAGTTTACGGACGGAGATGTACAGTTTAAAAAATGAGGCTCCAACCCCTGGTATTCCAGGAGTTGATTGGAATATTTCAGAATTAGTAGGATTTAAGCGAATGAATGCTAAGCAACTCTGGAATGAAATTAGTCATGACATAAATGTTATGGCATTAGAGGTAAGATACAGAATATAATGGTATAAAAAGGTAAAAAAAGATAAAGAATATGGCACTGGATTTTACTAAAAAACGAACCTAAATATGAACCTACTAAAAATGGAACCCTAGCCCATTGCCATTGAAGATTTAAAAACACGTTTTAAAAAAAGAAATAATAAAATAAAATAAAGCCGAGGAAGAACCGCCATCAAACAGTTCGTGGTAACGAACTGTAAGTAAGGAGCGACCCGGCTCAATATTAACCGAAACTCTAGAAAACGGGTTTTTGATACCAATAGATACATCAGAAGAATTAAATTTTTATGCTGATTTCAAATATATAAGTTTCATCAAGTTTAGTCTTACCCATCAAAATTTACATGCCTGAGAAAAGTTGCCTTATTTTCGAAAAAAGAGGGAAACAATCCCTAAAAGCCATAGAACTTTAATGAAAATCACACCATCAGATTCAGCGTATCAGAGAACCCTACTAAAGAGGTTTCAAGCTCCTATCTGCAAAAATATGGAATTTTGTATTTTTTGCCAGAAGAAAGATCATGGATGCATGTTGATTTATTTATTTTTTTTTTTTTATCTTCCCAGGGGTGATCGTATCGACCCAGTAGTTCTAGAATATCGTGAGAGAGCTCATTCGAACGGAAATTAAAAGTTCTAGTGCCCTTTTTAAGTGACCAAAAGAATTGGAGGGCAACTTGGCCCCCTCCCACGCTCATTTTTCCCGAAGTCACGCAATCATAATTTTGAGATAGCCATTTTGTTCAACATAGTCAAAAATCTAATTAATTTGTCTTTGAGGATGGCTTAATCCCCCACAGTTCCCGGGGGAAGGGCTACAAGTTAAAACCTTTCCCCTTTGTTTACATATAGTATTGGTTATTGGGAAGTATACAGGCGTTTTCAGGAGGATTTTTTTCTAGTGGGGGGCTGGGGTCGGAGTAAGGGTTACGGGGAAGGATCTTTCCATGGAGGATATTTCCTTGTGGGAAGGGACATTTCCATGAAGGGGGCACCAGATTTACCAGCATTATTTAAAAAACGATCAGAAATTAATAAAAAAAACAAGTTTTTTTCAACTGAAAATAAGGAGCAACATTAAAACTTAAAACGAACAGAAATTACTACGTATATGAGGGGGTTCGCCCCCTAGTTAATACTACGCTCTTCACGTTAAAGTTTTTTTAGTACTTTTAAAAGAGCTGTGTATTCCATTTTAACTTCCTTTGTGATACAGGGGTTTGTGATCCGAACAAAATTCGAACTTAAGGGTAAAGAGTAAGATATTGACTAGGGAGTGAACTCCCTAATATACGTAATAAAAACATACGAATATAGAAATTTGTTACGTAATTTAATTCGTAAGTTACGTCAGAAAAAAATTTCGAGAAAGCCAATTAGCCAAAAAAAGGAAAATTAATATGCGAATTTCGTTTTGATTATTCATGTACGGTGAGCCAAAATCAAAGCTTCATTAATTCAAAATCGTTCAGAAATTAACTAAAATAACAAGTTATTTTTTAACTGAAAGTAAGGAGCGACATTTAAACAAAAAATGAACAGAAATTATTCCTTATATGAAAGGGGCTGTCCCCTCCTCAACGCCTCGCTCTTTACGCTAAAGTTTGACTCTGTCTCAAAACTTTATTTTTTAAAACAATAAAAAACTTTAGCGTAAAGTGCGAGGCGTTGAGGAGGGGACAGCCTCTTTCATATACGATATAATTTCTGTTCGTTTTAAGTTTTAATGTCGCTCCTTACTTTCAGTAAAAAAAACTTGTTTTTTTAGTTAATTTGAATTAGGCTCAAGAGTGGTAACTTTTATTTCAATTAATCTTAATGGTAAAACTTGATTGCAAATCACATAGTAAATCGATGTTGAACTATTAAGGGTAGGTTTAAAAGTTTGTCAGTGTGTTACTATTATGTCATGGAAGAAATTTTGTAAAATAATCAACTCAATAATGTGCAGGGATACCAACTATGAGCAGGGAGAGTGACACCTGGATGGTAATAGCCCCCTAGATTTTGAAAAAAATGCCTGTCTTCGGTATTTTCATATAAAAAAGTCGAAATAACAAAAATATCCCCTGAATTGTGGGAGGAAGCTGGCTCAACCTCAGCCCTCTGCTCTGTGCGCAAAAGTTTGATGGTGCTTTAAGCATACTTTTTAGTCCAATTTAACGGCCGATTTGTTTGAGCAGTCGTTTTAATGTAGTTTGGACAGAAGTCAAATTTTAGATTGAGGAAAGAGTAGCCCCTCCCATGTATCGAACAATTTCTTTCCGTTTTAAGTTCTAATGTCACTCCTTACTTTCATTTGAAAGCAATTGCTATTTATTTAATATCTGATCACTATCCCAATCCTGCCCCAGTTCTTCTAAGTTATGATGGAGGCTACCTCCTCCGAAAGACCTCCTCCCCTCCTTGCTCTTAAAATTTTATGTGCCTGCACTTGTAAATTGATGGACAGTGGGCTACATTAGTAGCGTTACGATTTGTCTGAGGATTAACACAATTTATCTGTCAGGTGTTTTTTTATGTAGTGGCAGGTGACTAAGTGATTAAGCTAAATTCAAGCAAATGAATGGCAGAAGATTTGCTAGGATGAGTGTGAAACCGATTGCGCTTCACATAGTTGCGAAAGAAATGGATCGAATACATTTGAAATAAAGGAATGAATCTTTATGATGCTTCAGGCTCCCCACTCCCAAAAAGGTCAACCGACCCTCCTCAATAGTAGCTGATGTACAATCACATACCAATGTACATAATTTTATTTAGCCACAAATTAACCAGCATAGTTAAATCCAGTTTTTGAACATTAATCATTCATTTTAAATTGACGACGTACCTATTTAAGAACAGTTCCACCACCACGTGATACTACTACCTCTGAAATTGGGTAGTATAATCTATAGTTTTTTGAGGATTTTAAATCGATTTTCTACGCCGAAATTTTTACTCGCTAGATTTTTGCTTTTCTTTAGTCACAATTATTATTTTGAGCCAATAAGGGTGGAAACGCTAATTTTTTGTGGCATTATTTCTAGGCATTAGGTATAGTTTCTGTGGTCATCTCACACTATCAGTATATTTGAAACATAAGAACACAACATATAGTTTTCGGATGATTTAAATTGATTGCCTATCCTAAATTTTTTACTCGATAGATTTTTGCTTTTCTTTGGTCACAATTATTGTTTGGAGGCAATAATGGTAGAAAAACTACTTTGCTGTGGCATTATTTCTAGGCACTAGGAATAGTTTCTGTTGTCACTTCACAGTATTAGTACCTTTGAAACATAGAACCACACTATAAAGTTTTCGGATGATTTAAATTGATTGCCTATCCTAAATTTTTTACTCGATAGATTTTTGCCCAAATAGTTGTTTTGCGCAATAAAATGATTGAAAACGCTACCTTGCTGTGGAAATATTCACTAAGAGTACTAGAACCTTGAATCCTAGAGCCTTGATTTAGCACTATTATTTCTATTTTCATTAAAATTCAATAAGAAATTGCCCCTGGTAGCACTTGCCGCTCCCCACGCCTCTCTCGACCGTAAGTGCCGGTAAGCTTGTAAATGCAAAACTGCGAGGTAGTAATTTTTGTTCGTTTTAAGTTTCAACTTTGCTCTTTTATTTTCATCAGTTTTTTTTCTATATTAATAAAAAACCAGAATCGGTTCTTTAAGTGTGATAATCTAAATTGGTGAACAGTTCAGATTTTTCATTCGCTAGGGTTTGGAAAGCAAAAGCCAAAAAAGTGTCGTATTTTTTCAAATGTTTCAAAAGTAGTAACCGAGGTACTATTTTGCTCGGAGGTATAGCAATTTCTATGTTATTCTGGATCTGTATACACCTTTTCAAAGAGATTCAGAGCTCCCTCACATGACCTTCTGGATTTGCTCGGAGGTATAGCAATTTCAATGTTATTCTACAGGGCATTACACCTTTTCAAAGAGAGTGAGTATAACTTGATTGGTGATTGGGATTTGAATAAAAGGTATAGTTTTCTTTACAGTTCATATTAGTAAGAGAATTGAATTTAAAGAGAATGGTTCATTTGTGAGGATATTAGTAGAGGAAAAAATGAGTGGTGCATTTACATTATTGGAGATTAATGATGGAGCCGACAACAGCAGCAATGATGCACGAGTACCCAATTTGGCTGTGGAAATAACCGCTGGTTGTAGACTATGTCTTGAATGGGACACTATGTATGCTAGATATGTGATATAATTAAGCAAATTTAAGCAGGAGGAGCAGTTATGTTTTTCTGGAAAAGTGAATATTCTCCATATAAATAAACTTCGTTCAGCATTAGATGTCCTATCAAAATATATTGATGAGAACAAAATGCATCAGTGAATGTTATTATTGTAATTATGTTCAATAAAATCGTTTCTAAATCAATGGTTTCTTTCTTTCTATAGTAGACTAGCGAATATTTTTTAGAGTACAAAAAGAAATTCTGGTTAGTCTGAAGTTGGTTGTGAGAGAGTTAGGACTCTAAAAAATGGATAGATTCGAGAAAGAGCGAATCATGAGGAATCTAGTTCTTATGGAAAAATTTTTGGTTCTATATGGCAATTTTCTAGAACCATCTATTCAAAGAAAGATATTTTCTTGGGGAATGCTTGTAGACATAATGAAAACTGATTCTCCATCATTAGATTAGTGTATGAAGCTTTTACGTTGTGGTCCAAATGCATTTACACAATTCATTGATATATTGATCAAGACATGGCCAAATTATATTGTTTATATTATTTTAAACATTAGTTTTTAAATTTATGACTTTTTTTTCATAAGAAAGATGGTGTTCAAGTATGATTTACTCCTCTCTCTCTCTCTCTCTCTCTCTCTCTCTCTCTCTCTCTCTCTCTCTCTCTCTCTCTCTCTATTTCAGACAATTTTTGTTATTGCTAGCTCAGTTTCATTGTGGCAGTGAGAGTGTCAACACATGACAAAATGTTCCGTACAGGCCCGTTATGTATGTACACACTGGGCAGCTGGTCATCATGTGAGAATTGCACAATGATTGAGGAGTATGATGAAAAGTGTAGATTATGCAACCCGTGTAATTTGCATAAAGGATATGCTATACAAATTAAAGGTTGTAATTCCTGTCTTGAAGAGGTGTGTGACTCTCATCCTAGAGGCCACCTATGCTCCAATTGTCATCATGATAACTGTAAGCAGTCGGAGAGCAGATATCCTGGTATGATTGGAAAGAATCCTAACCGTGATTTTAGTTTATTGCTAAGAGATTGGTATCGTAGCGGTTTTAGATTGTTCTGGGAGGAGGAACCGGGTCAGCGATTCAACTGTTGGAACAACAAGAGAATATGGTTTCTACGTCATTGTTGTGAAGACAATGGGTGTTATGATTATAAGCCCACTGATTTTTATTTGGCTGTGACGGAATGTGATTCGACACTTGAGGACACTGTTTATGAAATTGCTTCAAATACGCAAATTGAAACATGTGAATTCTATAGAATGAATGAGAATAGTGTCATTGAATATACAAAGAGATATGACAAGAGTGAAGTCACGCTCTACTGTAGAAAATGTGACCCTGACATTGAACTATATCAGGATCAGTACACTGTGAATTCGGATAATCTACCTGCACTAGTTGTTGTCGACAAATACCTAGTAGTGGATGAATTCTAAAGAGTAGAAAAGTCGTTTTATCATGTATATAATTTTTTTTTAATTAATAAAAAATTTCACATAAATTTTTAGTGCATTTCATTCGTAGGGCACTAAAATCATCATTAAATAAACTTGTAAGTATAATCTCTACTAGAAATTCGTTAAATCGAGGTAAGTCAGCGTCGATATCGAGACACTGATTGTAGGTATAACAACGACATCTGAACATGAAAAAGAGTAATGGATGAAAGCCGTACGTCTTAGTCCTTAAATCCTGTACTCTTAGTTGATTTTGAATAATGGTTTTCCCACTGCTTTCAATAAAGTTGCTGATGTACGGAGCATAGAATTTATACGATAGGCCAAGAGGATCAAAAAATTAAATATTCTTCGCTGTTTGAAAGATGCATGGCCAATGACCGGTCGTCAAAGTCGATGGACTGCTATTAACAATGATAAAGATATTTCTTAATCTTGGATTTTTTTCAATTAATTATGAAGGTATGCAATAGAACTTGCTCTTGGATAAGTCTGGATCCAAGATAAATACGCCAATTATTTGGTTTGTAGTTATTGTACAAGGTATAGCAAAATACTACCATAAGGTTACATTTCCCATTAGCTTTCAAATTGACTCAGTGATATTAGCGTGATGCTCTTAGCCAGAGCATCGGTAAATGTGTAATCTAAACGTACATTTCCAGTTCATACTATACTCATATCTTGAGTCCCAGACAAATCCAAAATAATTACTCCATGATTTTTTTAAAATGTTAATTTGGTTATTTAATTTTCAAATAGTTAAGAGTCATAATCCAGGGATCGCATGGTCTACTTATACAGCGTTTTATAGGATTTTTTTGTCAAAAGATAGGGTGTACAGTGGAATACCATTCCTTTTGCAGACGAGGCTAGATAGACCAAAAAAATTAAAATCATGGAGGGATTCAGTCCAGGATCCAACGGCACTGCCACTTTTCACAAAGGTGAAAGACAGTTTTGATGGGATTTCTCCATTGATAAATGATGAATCGCTATAGCTACGAGAACCGGCGGCAATGTGACGTTGATTGGTGATTGTATGAGGGACAAGAAGTTTAATGTTGTTGCCATTGGCTCTTAGCTTTTCCACTGCCAATGCAACAGAGCTCATAACTTGTTGTTTTTGGACATGGAGAATTGCCGATGTGATAATGACATTTGCATCGGGTGCTGCAGGAAGTGTTTTTCTCAAAATGAAATTCTATTGTGCAATCTCTAACTTTATATTAATCTTGACATTGGGGGGGTAGGCATTGGGATATATTGAATATCTTGTGGTTTAATTTTCCATCTAGATTATACTACAGGGCCACTACTGTAGTCAGATCAACGTCAGTATCAAAATCTGTTCGATAGTCATAGCCCAATAATTGTCCTCGAAACTCCTTGTATGATTTCGGCATCTTCATCGTAAATTTCATGTAGCTTGCATAGTTTGATAGATTATTGCTAGCGCTCACCAAATTACCATTAATAAATACATAAATTTGTTTAAATATGTTGTATGTAATACAGTTTTCAGAGAAGAGACCATCAACGGCATTTGGGGTTGTATTATCTAACTTTTTCTTCACCACAACATTTAAATCAATAAATGTTGATGACAAATCAATGAAATAGTCTTGATTGAAATATGTTTGAAAGCTTATAGTGTCTTGGAAGGATCATTCAGGATGAAACTCTTTATATTAGTCATACTTGACACTGATATCAACATTTTCAGCATTAAATAGACTGAATGAGTAACAGATTGAAAGGTATGCTTCCATTCGTATGCGGTAAGACATCTTAAGAGAAGAAATTCTTCTTTGATCTAACAATCTTTTTCTTTTTCTTCTTATTGGCCTTCGTTTTTTTCCTTGTTGATGTCCTTGTTGATGTCCTTCGCTTCCCGCCTGGTTAGAAACTGTTGAGTGTACGATGCGCATGCATCCTTTTAAACTCCTCAACTTTATGTCGATATTTTAGTTGTTCTCTAATGGTTCTTGCTTAAGATTTGGTATTTTCCTTCTCACTATCCTTGAAGTTCATTCCCTAACACCAGTCCTGTAGCGTGGAGGCAGCAAAATGTGATGCAGCAGGTACAAGATATTTTCTGGCAAGGGGTAGTTCAGAACGAAATAGCCTAGCAAACCAAGTACCAAGACCATAGCAAGACATTGTAGTACAACCCTTGTAGTAGTCCAATCCATTGCCTATTTGACGTGGACTCAAAGCACCAAGATAACAATCAATATCGGGGCAGACAAATGGAATTCTTCTATTGTTTTTTTTAGCTGATTGTGCTGTTGTTGATAATGGCTAATAAAAGACGTGTAATAAATTTCGTTAGTGCTAGAGCTTTGCCTAATTTCGTTCGTAATGTTAACCGGAGGAGTTCCAAATGCGAGGTTTTTATAGGAACACACTGATTATGCTTTCTATTGTAGTGATGAACAAGTTCATTAGTTGTTTTTCGTTCAAGAAAACGCAAGAGGGGGACATTTGAATTACCGACTCTCGACGTTTCCACAAAGGATGCATAGAGAAATAAGCAAGAGTCCGAGACAAAACCAGGTGGATAATCAGCAAAAATAACTTGATCCATCTCGTAAACGATGCCAGCATTTTTCCCATTGATCATATTCTGTTTAAAGCCAAGAACATCTCTCAGATTATCATTGGGAATAATTGTTTCAGTGTCAACAGGTGAGCTAATGTAAATCCTACCAAATTCCAATGAATAATTAAAATAGAAGGTACCATTCCTGCGATATGAGATTTTTCTATTGATTGTATAACACAAATCTCCTATATTATCATATTCAATATATTTCAATCTGACACGTGGATATCTCGTAGATTTAAGTGCTTCAACCCATTCAGAGTTGACATAGCCCAACCCATTCATAGCCCAATCGAATGGTAAAACTTTTATATCATACACTCGATCCTTTCTCAGGATGTCATATGTATTTTTGAGAATACAGTCGGCAAGAGCCACTTCATATGCACCGTCAAATTTGATGGCGGGGGAGAGTTTTGTCCAAAAATCACTTGTCGTATTCAAGTTATTGTAGAGAGGATCGGAAACTTTGGACAGGAAAGTTACATAGAAATCATGGGGCATTGTCAATTTCTTCAACACCGATCCAAGAATCAAAATCAGAGTTGTATCCTAGCCACCGAACAAGTAACTGTTTCTTACCCCTGCGAGTACGTGTCTTTAATATCTTTTCAATTTGATAGATTTCACTAGCATTTTTAACTTTTTGCAATTAATAGTCATAAAAGACGCCGAGAATATCTTCATCTTTGGTATCACGCAGGCGATAAGTTATAGGCTTAGTGTCTAGGATTTTTGCCACTTTAAAAAGTTCGGTGGACCACAAGTAATTCCCCTTTTCAAAAACACCAGTTGTTCTATTAAGTCCAATAGTAACACAAACATTAATTGTATTAGTCATCTTCTTGTGTATCATGTTGTTGTAATACTCTTTAAGAAACATTTCAAGTACATCACCTTCCGAATGATCAAACTAAATAGTTGTAGAGTTGGATAATGATCAATGAGCTCATTGTAAATAAATCAAGTCGTTGATTATAAATCAACATGATTTTATCAAGATCATGAATAAAATCCGGTGTATTTTTCAATGTACAATATCTTGAAATTAAAAGTCGAATAGTTCTTATCAATCGTTCGGCCAATGCAGCCTTTATATGGCTGTGACTATGATAGAGCAGTGTACTATATTTCACTAATACTATTGTAATCTAAAGTTTACCAAATTTACTACCACGATCTTTTTGAATTTTTTTATGTGAATCAATTTGAAGAACACTTTCAAACGCCCGGTTAGTTTCAGCACATCTCCTTGTTTTTAATGAAAACGCATGAGCATTACGATTATAAACAATGTATTAAAGTCGAATGTACCTGTATGGTGTAATGTGACGCCGTTGAGTCTCATCTAGATTCATGAGATCCACATTCATTTTATAAAACTGGTAAAAGGATTTAGTTTTTCGATATTGGCTAGAATGAAGTCTATTATTTCAATGCATAGGGCAACTTTGTTAGTTTTTTAGATAGTATTTTATACTTAAAGTTTGAAAACCCGTGGCTTTGATACGAGTGGTGGTGGAAATTAAACTCTCCGCCACACCTATTTTTTCATAAACACCTTTCAGAACTTCAGCCATTTTGGATGTAAACACGTTGTGTAATACCTTCTACCCTTTTGTATACTGGCTTTTGGCGGTGGTGGCGGTGACGCTTACCGGATTCGTCTTCGCTTTTGTCAAGCTATCAGTGGCGTGCTATTATTTTTCAAACTCGATTATAAATCTTCTTCTTCTTCAAGTTAATATTTTAATGTTGATGATGATACATGTTCATTTATTTTTCTTACAATTTGTCTATTGTCAATAAGACTTTTGAGTATGTTTTACGTATATAAAAATTTATCTAGATGATTTTCAAATTATAATTATCATTAACAGATTGTACCCATGTCGTACATTAAATCAAGTAGATTATAGATCTTTTTCTGAATTATAATGCCTTTACCATCGCTTTTAACTTGAATTTGACCATTTTCCAAAAGATATATTAGGAAGCGTGTAATTTTTTCACGATATTAGTGGGGCCTTATATATACAAATTTAAATACAATTGAATCCAATTCCTCCTTCTTTAATTGTGTTCCAGCAGTAGACTCTTGAGGAGATGATTCTTTTGTGATCAGCAGCAGTAGCAGTGGGCTTCGATCGATAGGACTTGTGTTTGTCCACTCGGCGAAGTGCATCTTGAAGTAAAATCAGGTTTTTATCATCCTCAATATTTTCATTGTCAAGGAATTTACTCAGATTGTCCTCAAAGTGTTCCACGGGTGAGAGAGCGAGTTCTATTGGAGTCAATTTATAGCGTTTTGCCATTCTCTAGAGAAAACTGTTTACTGATCCTGCAATTATAGGCAGAAAAAGCGTGAAAAAGCTACCACCTGCCTGATGGAGTTGTTTCCTTTTAAAATTCTTTCCTTTCTTTTTAGAGGCCAATGTACTTACAATGGAACGATGTTGCTTTGCCTGCTACTTAGCTTCTTCCGTCAGTTAATAATTATCCTAGATAAAATTTAAACAAAGTTCGTATATTAGATTAATTAAATAATTGTCAGTACCGTATTTGAGTATGGCTTTTCTAAGCGGAGGTTTTGAAGTGATTGAAACTAAAAACTAATATATATTTTCAAGTAATTTTTTCAGTGCCATGAGACCGACTAATATGTCTTTTTGGCGTTCACGGGGAGATATACTATAATTTTATTGTCAAAAATATCTGTGACTACACGTAGATCCTCGGGTGTAGTTCGATTAAGACCCAACAGGATATAGTCGTGGGGTTTATTAGTTGCCTGATTGTGTGCCGAGAGCAGGAATTTAAGGGCTCCTAGATAGATTCGTTTATTGAGTGCTATTAGCCAGCTAGAATCACGAACAACTCCATAGATGATCTAGTAGGTGCAGTTCAATGCAAGTGTTCGCATACATTTGCTCTGATGAAAGAGATTGTGTAGAACTAGAGTAACGGAAATCTGTTCATGATGAGAGCGAAGTGTGGACAATTGCAGCTTTTGTTGGGACCACTACTCAATGGATTTAGCCAGATCGTCGATGATCATCCTAGATTTTGGTTCATAAATGTTGAAAACATGAAATCCTTGTATGAATTGTATATGCACTGATCTCATGACAGCAATTGCTTTTATTTTATCTTATGACGCCTGCCAAATACTGTAGCAATAAAATATTTTTTTGCTTTTCCGCAAATATTTTATCGCAATTTTGAATTATTTTAGTTAAGAGTGTTGTTTTGCCCGACATTGAGGGCCCACACAGAAACGATCTGAATGGTGTTTTAAATTGATGCATATTCCCTTCAACATTTCACCTGGACAACTAACTATAGACCCTAATTGTCTAATGACTATATAATTTCCCTACTGCTACTCTGTTCTTCAAGAAGAAGAAAACGAATAAAGAATCATATTTTCTTTTATTATATACATAAGAAAGTAA
Source organism: Artemia sp. Qi Xiang Cuo (assembly GCF_049724085.1). Lineage (NCBI taxonomy): Eukaryota > Metazoa > Arthropoda > Branchiopoda > Anostraca > Artemiidae > Artemia > Artemia sp. Qi Xiang Cuo. Next base: position 17,041,871 of record NC_142814.1, on the reverse strand, counting down.
CAATACTTAAAAAAAACACATTAAACATGAAAAAATACACTTTTTTTTTAAATTTATTTATAATAAAAAAAAATACAACATTTACATAGGCACACAGAGAGAAAAAAAACACTTGAATACTTTTTTTGTTTATTTATAGGGAAAAAAAATACAACATTAAATTAAAGCACTTGAAAAAATATCACTTTTTTTGAATGAAACATTTACAAAAAAAAATCTGCTCTAAGTCAAAAAGAATAACTTTGATAGTGGCGGTGCGCCCCCCGCTGGCGGCCGCCCCCCCCCCCCGGCCGCGAGGCCCCCCCAAAGGTTTTTAGGAAATAATTTACAGGACTTTATTTAAACCGCGACTTTCCCTATGGGTAACACATTCGGTCCAGTCTGAAGTTAAATAGTGTCCAAGGGGGAGGGTAGTCACACCGTCTTGACAAACATAGACCTTTTCGGAGATGGTACTCATGGCAATTTTTTCTACATTTGCAGTAAAGATCTCATAGCTGAGGGAGAAAATTGCCAGCAAGTAGACTCGCGGAATTGTATTTTCAACAATACAGTTCCTACAGATGTCCATGTTAACATTCTTCTCCACATAGCGAGATGGCACTCCTTTGCATTGTTTCTTGATTTTCTCGTCGTGTGTTTGCATAAAGTACACATTTGGACTTGCAAACATACCACGGGAAATCATGTCGCGTACTGGGTAAGATTTAAAAAAATAAAATCTTCTGGTAGTCTCCAAGGTTCAAGATCTATGGATAAATGCCCCTTCCCTTAGTGCATTACCACAGTTAACTGACAGATTAAACGTGCGCCAAATCATCAATTACATTCGAGGTTTTTACTTTTAACAGTAGAGAATCCGTGTCACCATAACAGACCTTTACTTGCCCCTTTTCCGGCCACTGTACCCTAGCCACATTGTAGTAGAATTCCAACATGAGCTTTTTTGAGATCTCCGAGATCGCACTGCCTGCAGCAATATTTTTATTCAAGACAATTCTCCTTTTTTTCCTATTCAAAAGTACCGTGTCCAGGCAAATGTCTTTGAAGAAAGCACAATTGGGATTGGTAATGCTTCATACTCAACTTTTAGGGTAAGTCACAACGTAGCAGTATTTTTACTTATGGACGCCCTCACACATTTTGCCGTAACCTGAATTCAAAGAAAGCTTATAAATTTCTTTTTTATCTTTTGTCTCCGGTGCAGAAATTTTTTAGACACAAGTGTCAACAAATGTTTTCAAATACTGTTTTGTGCTAAACTCGAGCACTCGGTGAACCTGTGTGACTTTGAAACCGTTGTTGTACATCCATTTTAAAGTTATATGATGTAACAACTATTTTTTTTTTGGCAGAAGATCAGTAATAAGTTTTTGTTTTGAAGGTTTCCAATGCAATCCGTCCACCTCGACTAAACGCCTATGGCGAGGGCTCAAAGAGTTCTTTGTCACAGGTCTATTGATGCATGGGAAAACAAAATCCTTTACTGAATCGTGAAGCTCGACTGGTATCTCTCCATCAGTTTCAAAAAACCATCCAACCGGTCCATTCTCCTCAACACTGTTAATGTTGGGGAAATGAGGAGCTCGAGGGTCATTGAGCCATTTGTAGTCGACGCAAGGTACTGCATAATGAGATATGGCTAAGGTATAGAGAGAGTTCATATCGAGGAAAACTGCATCCGATTTTGTCCCCGTCTTCTCTCCTGTTGGATCAGTTTCAAAGATACGATCCGCGTGAAAAACAAAACCCCCCCTCATTGATCTTTCTATGAACAGGTGTTGATAAATGTCCGATTTTAGCCCAATTTTTTCCAAACTAATTTTTAGGATAATGTCCATCACTAGACGAGGAAAAGAAAAATAATACCCCAATTGATGATTAAATTCCTCATAGATTTTATCCGTATTGTTACATATAATGTCTAACAGAGTTAACACGTCACTCAAAAAATACAGCTTGCAGTAGTCAAACCCATTTTTACACCCTCCCTCTGCCCAAACTTTTGTAGCAAAACTGTATTCATCGGGGGTGCAACTACGATCGTGAAGACTGTCGTAAAACGATTCAATTGGAGGAATAGTTTCCTCGGCGAATCTTGACATGGAACAGTAATAGTCATAAGAATATATGCCCTTGACCGTCAACAAATCATATAAATCATTTGGAAATTGTTGCTTGAGAAGGGGGAAAGCATTGCAACCGTCATCGTTTTTCTGCACTTGAATTAATTCGCTCAATGATTTAGGGAAAAAACTGTATGAATCTAAAAAGCAAATTTTATTCGTATACTCAATGTCGGCTTCAACAAATTTCCACTTAAATTCCAAAACAAGCAAGTTTTCCGCTGATTTAGGTATGATGTTGTAGGTAAAGCTGTCTATCACCAATGCATTATCCATTGTTCCATTTCTTTGAAGATGCACCAATGCAGGTAGCACATACTTTAGATCGTAGTTAGCATTATGTATAAAAACAGGAAGAAAAAGTTGCTGTTTAATTTTTAAATTACATGAATTGTGAGCCCACCCCCGAGAGTTACTTTTTCCCGTTTAATTGGGGTCAATAAGGTGATCGTGGTCCTGGACCGCGTCTTTTGGGGCAAGAGCACCTCTACATACCCAGAAAATCGTCCCCTTTTCCAGCGCCGGTTGCTATTTATCTGACAATGTCATTGGATAATTGATGTGACGCAATCGTGAAATTCCCCCGTTCGTTGTTTTTATTACAGAAATCAATAGCTTTTCCATACTGCCCTTCTCATCCATAGTCAAAAAAACTCTTCTAATTGCATTTTATTGTTGGAATCACGACGAGCATGCGCGTAGGAACACGCAACTAGTTTGTGATCCTTGACTATATTCGGCTTTGATGAGTCCGATGCCTACATAAATCTTGAATCGCAGTCTAGACACGGTTGGACGGATTGAGAAAAGACTTATGGAAATTTTTAAATGGTTAAGGATCCTTGGTTTGCATTGATAGGTTTCGTATTTGAGTGTATATGGTTCTGCTCGTACCTGTGTGGCACAAACCCGTCTACTTGGATCTGAATTAAGACAAATACATGGAGTACTAAAGACATTCTCCATTCTATTTACCGTTGGCTAGGAGTTGATTTATTGCTGTTACGGGGAAAAATGACCATAAGAATTGACATCTTTGGGAGGCTCGTAAATAATCCAAACCCAATTTTTAACATTTTCTACTGACGGTGTCCTCACTTAATACAAAACCGATTTTTTATTTGTTTTTTTTCCCCATCTACAAAGCCGCTACCATACTGAAGAACGACCACCCCCACCCAACGAAGTGAAATTGCTTCCTAGATAAAGCTTTTTTATCTAAGTGAAGCTGGCAAAATCCCCTCTAAACAATAAAATAGTAAAATATGAAAAATTTTTCCGCCATTACGTGCAAGGTTGTCGAGATTTTTCATTGACGATTCTTTTTTTAATGTTTTATGGGCTGCTGCTAAAAATGCATATTTAAAACATTATAGTCCCGTTTCAAAATTGAAACCATGAACCCCTTCTGTAGGCAAAAAATCTGGGTGGCATTTTATTCGTCGAGCAGCCCCCGCCCCCCTTACCATAAAGTTATTTTTAAATCTACTGAGATTCATATCCATGTGTTCAATGTATAAAATGGTGGACCCATTTCCCCTCTCATTAAACGTGTCCAAAGGTGATATTAATTTATTTACCCAGTTGTAAAAGTTGTCCCCAAATTCGTTGAGACCTGGGTGAAAAGTCTGGCTGTCAGTTGAAGAATTACAATAAAAGATATCCCCGGATGTTGTCTTGTTTAAATACACTTTTTGTTTCACCGTTGTTTTATTCCCTCCGTGACCCCCCCCCCAATTATTAATCGAAAACTCAATTTGATCTCTAATTTAGTCGATGTAGTTCTGGATACCTTTCACGGGGTCAGTTAAAAGAAGGCCCGCGTTTTCCTCAGGGGGGTTAAAATAAACTCTGAATGTTAGTAAGTGACCTAGAGCAGACTCTAATGAATAAAATTCACGCGATTCCAAGGACTTAGCACTACGTTCATGTCCTGCACCTGTTTGTACAGGACTCGATTCACTAATAGTAAAGTTATCGTTAAAAGTGTCCTCGGAAAAATGAGGCCCAACAATTTGCATAAGACTGTCCATTTCTTCAGCTGTAAATTGAAAATCCAGGGGGATACCAAATAACGTACCTTCACTAACATCATCCGGTGAGAGGGGACAATTACCCATGATACTTTGAAATCCTGGGCCAGGGAAGGCAGAAGTTTTCACAGCGTCCCCCTGAAACTAGAATATGAATGGATTAAGTTTTTTTTGACGAAAGTTTTATTACAATTATAGCGCACTTTTCTTTTTTTTATCAAACATTTTTTTTTTCTTAATTGGATTCGAATTTATCAAACAAACGCATAATAAGTTACAAATTTTTGCTTATACACAGGGAAAGGCACATGCGCAAACACACGCACACGCACAAACACACACACGCACGCGAACAAAAACACAAACCCAAAGGCAAAACAGCAAGAACAAGAGAGAAATCACACAAACACAAGCAAAAACACCAACACACACACACACACACGCACACACACACCCAAAAACACATACACAAACATACACACACACATACACATACGCACACACACACATATACATACACACACACGCACGCACACACACCCACCCACACACAAACACACACAAAGACACAATCAAGGAAACACACACATACACAAACACACACACCCACAAAGAGACAAAGACACACCCACACACAGACACATATACACACACACACAGACACACACACACACGCTGAAATATTCTTACAGGTTGAAATTGCGTTTCTAACCCCTTAGCCTATATTCAATGAGTCTATAACGTGCTGCAAAAACGGCGTCAGATAGAAATGCGCCGTGGAAACAATTTATGCGATTTTTCCTGTTTTAATATCTCTCTTCGTCTAAGATAAAAAAACATTCGGTTATTTGAAACCTCACTTTGTAGCGAGCAGGCGATTAAGGTTCAAATTTATGCCTGTCAGGTTAGTATCCAACCATTTCGATGGGTTATTTTGATAAACGGATTAAATATACACACAAAAGCCAGGTGCAAAACACATCTCAGTTTAAGAATGATTGTCCGATTTTCAACTGTGAAATAATAGTTATTTGTTTAAAGAAATAATGGATTTTTGCAGTAGAAAACATCTTGCTTAAAAGAGAAATTACAGGTAAAGTTTTATAAAATCAATGATAAGCTATTTGGTACTTCTGTGTTACAACCATTCTTTTATATACTGCTAATTTGGTTAATGAAAGAATATAGAATAGTTTAGAAACAAATTTAAGTTTTACTCATCAAAAGTTATACGGTTGAGAAAATTCGTCTTGTTTTTGAAAAATACGGAAAAGAAAAACTAAATATACATTTACAAATTCTGGCTGCATTTGTACATCAGAAGTCCCTGTCAATGCATGAAGAGGAGTGTTCCCTCCATCTTGATCAGATGAGGCTGACTCGAATTTCTTGTCAGGTTGCATAGAGACTCCTGGCTGGTCCAACGGACGTGCATTGGAATTAGCAAATCTGATGACCGATGGTCTTGCAGCTTGCATTGATGTGATATCATCCCATCTTGGTCTCTTTTCGGAGGGAGGGTAATCGCATGAATCCACCTCAACATTCTTAAAAAAGAAGAAAAAGTTTAGTAATAAAATAATAAGCCCTCTTTTACAGATAAATCGCCCTCTAAAGTTTATTCTGGTGTTTGTAGCACCCTATGTCTTAGCACTTTAGAAATATTTAAAAAGCTTCTTAAGTAGAATTTGGAGTTTGGAGGGAAGGGAAGAAGGGAAGGGTGATTTCAAAACATCTTCCCATAATATAATTTGACCTATAAAGTCAATTCTGATGTTTGTAGTGCTCTATGTCTTAAAGCTTTACAAATATTTAAAAAAGCTTCTGAAGTAGAATTTTGGAAAATTTTGAGTTTGGAGGGAGGGGGATTTCAAAAACATCTCCCCATAATATAATTTGACCCATAAAGTCAATTCTGATGTTTATAGTGCTATAACTATTAGCACTTTAGAAATATTTAAAACAGCTTTTAAAATAAAATTTTTGAAAACTTTGAGTTTGGAAGGAAGGATGATTTTATAACCCTCTTCCCGTGATATAATTTGACCTATAAAGTCGATTCTGAAACTCGTAGCGCTCAATTTATTAGTGCTTTAGAATGCCTGCTACTTTTTACAAATCAATATTTTTCTGCTCAAATGTTCCTTCGCGTACATATATTCATCATACTGAACAGTCTTGGGAGTCCTAGTATGCTACCTAGGCTGGAATATGCTTTAACTAATTAATAGCTTAATAAATACATCTTTTCAAAATTTCACTTTGAAGGACGAAGATCACAGAAACAGGTTTCAATTCATGACAATGAGCCAAGATATTACCTACTAAGCTTTGGAAATTGCTGTATTGTTAAGAGGATTAGCCATAGATACTCTATTTTTGATAATGTGAAAAGCCACAGTTTGAACGAAATAACTAAAACTAAAGAATTATGATCGTAACGCAGCAATTGAGTAGTGGGTTTTTGTTTTACATAATAGAAAAAAGCATACTTAGCGTTTTCTATTGAATATAATCATTATATTTTAATATTTTGTATTGTTGGGGGGGGGGGCTAAGTCCCCACTGAAATTTTAAATTACTATTAAAACTTTTTTTTTTGGAAATAAATAATGAAATTGCAATCACATTGAAAATTGACAAATCCATTGTTTTTAAAGTTAATAATAAGTAGTGTACTATAATAAATGTGTTAAATCATAATGAAGATTGGAATGTAGGGTATGATCATTTATAGGGTTTTTGCTTGAGTACATTATACGTTGCCAAGTTTTTAAAAAAAGCCTACTAATGAAGTTACTGTATATAGAGTAACCACAAGCAAATACTGGTTTAGAAAAAACTAGAATAGTGACAACAAAAAAATAATTGATATATATTAACAGCTAAACAAGACGCGCTGGTTTTCAGACATGGATTTACCCTAAAAGACATATATACCATGAACTAGAAATCTGGTCTATGTAAATTGTGTCAGAAAAACTTGTCTTTCATAACATATTATGCAAGGTCCTAACTAGTACAAGATGGAACATAGTATAAATCAATGTGAGGGAGCTCTGAATCTCTTTGAAAAGGCATATACAAGGTCCAGAATAACATAGAAATTGCTATATGTCCGAGCAAATCCAGAAGGCCATGTGAGGGAGCTCTGAATCTCTTTGAAAAGGTGTAATGCCCCGTAGAATAACATTGAAATTGCTATACCTCCGAGCAAATCCAGAAGGTCATGTGAGGGAGCTCTGAATCTCTTTGAAAAGGTGTATACAGATCCAGAATAACATAGAAATTGCTATACCTCCGAGCAAAATAGTACCTTGGTTACTACTTTCAAAGCTTTGTATTTTGTGTATGTTTTTTGTAGATGGGATTGAGACCCCCTCCCCTCTGTAGCAAAAGCCAAAAAGAACGTCACATGTTCTAGATTTTTAAAGTTTTGCATTTTGTATATTTTTGGTATTCTAGGGAGGGACTAAAGCCCCCTCTCTAACATGATCGATTTTGTTTGTACTGCCTTGCTTTGTGGAAAAGACATGTGTTATTTTAGAATATTTATAAAATCGCTGCTCCGCTCTTAGAATTCTTAGGAAAAATGTATTATCTTGAATTTTTTAGATCTGCTTATTAATTGATTTGAAAACTATTTGTCTGTATCAGAAGTGGCCTTACTAGTTTGCGGGGCCTTGTGCAACCACCACTGCGCCGGGTATGACGTCGTAGTTACAATGCAGCGGGAGCAATAATAATGTAATGGGAAACCCCATCCGTGCATCCCACGGCTTTTTTTGTGAGGCTCCTCGCGAAGTCAGTAAATCACCCACGTCATTGTAATTCGTAACATATTTAGCTCTGTTAGCGCGGGGTCCCGGTAAGCGTGGGGCCCGGTGCGGTCGCACCACTTGCAAAGGCTCTTACTGGTCTGTATGTTTGTTGATATTTGATTATGTTACGTCTAAGTTGATAGTACTAAAGAAGTAACTTTGTTTTTCTATTTTAGTGTTGGTTTGGTAGAAATATCTCATGTTCCAAGCGTGGTGAATGGAAAAAGATTTATACTTATCAAGGGGTCTGCTACTCATACAAATTGCGTAAGTAGCTCCATAAAATGAGCTAATTGATTTAGTAATTAACCAAGAATTGTTTCATATACTAGATAGGATGATGATATATTTATAAAAGCTATTTATGGTTCCCAACTTTTGGGAGTTATTGCCATACAGTTGACCATAGTTGAACTATAGTCAATTATTTAGCATTTTACCCGCTCCGTAGTTGCAGCGTGGCAATTTTACCATCGAAGTCTTGTTGACTTGTCTTAGCTCCTGTCACTGAGTAGAGACAGTGTTTAGTAACTTAAGAATTTTTAATATTCCAGTTAAGATTTTAAAATATTGGACAAGGCGATCTCAGGGTATTTGAAAAGGACTATATTTAAGTTCTTCTGACAACTTTTGGGAGTTATTGCCATACTGGTCAACTGCTATACCTTAGGGCCCGATCGCGCTCTAAGCTTGACTTACTTAAGTCTACTACCGTAATTTAGGGTCTGAACTCGCTAAAAGTAAATTTTTCGAAAACAATTTTTAAAGGATTTTTTTAATTTTTTTTAATTTTTTTGTTATTTATTAATAATTTTATTTATTGATATATAATAAGAACTTGTATAATAAGAAACTACTTCGATTATTCTAGCATTCACTTTTGTTCTCGTTCTTTTTTCTCTTTTTAGCTATTATTAATTTTTCTTGTAAGACATTCACACCATTCACAACAAAGTTTTGGTATAAATTAGTGAGGACCGAGAATTGACTGAGAAGACTTAGAATATGGTTCCCGTTTTTAGTTGTTCTAACTAAACAAGAAGTTATGAGCCTTGTATCCAACTGGCTTAAAGCCGTAGTTTTTTAAAGTTTTAAAGAATAACTTAGTTTATTTTGATTTGGGAAGGTTATTTACTAGTTTTTTGTGCGAGTTTACCTATTTATACCAATATTTGATAGCACTTAAGAAGAAAACTTAGAGTCACAAATTTGTGTTGAATTTTTGTCACAAAAGTTTTAACAAAATTTTATTTAAGCTTTTGGCTAAGTTTAGAATTAATCAGAAAATGGGATATGGGCTTTATTCAGCAAAACGAATCAGAAATATTAAAGTCTGTGTAAAGATTCTGATATAAAGAGTCCATTTGCTTACCAAGATCTTACCACTCTCTTTACCACTGTCTCACCACTGTCCTCTATAATACAGTAATAATAGTTTTTAATGTTGCTCGCCACTGTCATTTGAAAAAAAAATCTTGTTTCTTATATATTCAGTCTCTTGTCATTTTGAACATCATATTAAAGGTTAATAATATGCTATATTATAAATCTAAGGGGGCTATACTCCTGTCAACCCCTGCTCTTTACGCTGTTTTAATTGCATAGCAGTATTTTGGGAAATGGGGCACATTTAGATATATTTGCTTTACATTAGAAAATAGAATTTTGCGAAATAAAAAGGAAGCTGTCGCACTCACACCCATCAAACTCCTACTCCTTACGCTTAAGATCAACGTTTTATTCTTATGATTCGGTATTTTGAATCATAGATCAGAGAGGAGGTAATCAAGAGAGAAGGTAGCAGTTCTAAGCCCCATAACCTAGGAGGGAAAGTGACTTAATAGGGTGTAAAAATATAAAATAAAAGGAATTTAATGTCAGAAGTAAAATAGGTAAAATTTTAGTTTAACTACTTTTCGCTATCTTGGAAAGGGGTTAGGTTAGGAAAATGAAACTTTCAGTAATGTATCCAGGGCCAAAAACATACACTGAGAAGGCAATTCCAAGCTTCCATATTAACCCTCTTCTGATTTCCAGGTCTTAGAAATTTGAATACCTGACAGGTTTATACCTATTGAAATTTTGACAAAACAACATTTTACCTTAATTTTGAGTTATCAGTTTCTTTTTCTCTGGTTTCAGTTCTTAAAATACAATTCCTGTCATTTGAGTAGAATTATAAGCCATATCAATGGTTTCTTCAAAATCTGTGAAATATATTTACAGATCTTTGAAACTTCATAAATTAGGATTGAGCAAAGTTATAAAGATTAAAACAGTTTTCTTGTACTTTATTTAAGCAGAAGACTTATTTTTCAAGGTTTCAATTTTACAACACAAATTTTTTGAAAGGTCAACAAAGGTCAGGGCTCTCTAGAGAGAGAAGGAGTAGAGGTGGGTACTTTAAAATACCTTCCCAGGACATACTTTAGTCTGTAGACCTGTCCCTGAAAGTTTTACTTTCCTAACCTAACCCCTTTCCAACATAGCAAAATGCAGCTAAACTAGAATTTTACCATAAAATAAACTGGAAGCAGGCAGCTACACCCCCTTCCCCTGCCGGGCCTAAAACCGTCACTGAAGAGAAGATATTCTACTTTCCAGTACCCATTGAACTATCAGCACAAATTAATTCTTCCAAACCAAGAGGAGTTACGGATTAAGTTCCTCTCTCTATGTACATTTGAATCACCTTTCATAGAAAGTTTGAATTTTAGGCCTAAAAATATACTTCCGAGCTTCAGATAAGGAAATACATAAGCATACATAAAACTTAGATAAGTGAAATGTTGTAATTATACGGACTTCAAAGGGAAAGTGTATCTCTTTTTTAAAAATCTGAACTTTCCCAATTTGATTTTTATTATAGATGACCCTTCAGTTCGACTTTCTGGCATGTTTAACAATTTCTACTTAAGGCTCGAAGAGAAGGAAAAGAGTCTCTATAATCTTGATGATGGCTGGAAGCTGTTGGTACACGACTCGAGAGACTCGGCTTTAATCGGGATCCGAACCCATGGAAGCACTGTTTACCGTGGCTGGGGAAAAGATATGAGAATTTATGTTCGATCGGTAATTAGTTAGTTTATTTTGAATCTTGACTAATTATTTAATAATTCGTATTAATTAATATTTAAATCAAGTCTCTCGAATGGCTAGACTTACTTTGTCCTTTATTGTGGTTCTTTGTTGACCATCCTAATGGTCCGATTTATAATTAGTTAATTGGTTTTAAACCTAGAAATCCTTTCTCAAGCCAACATAAACCCTTTTCCCTTAGGGTTTCGTGAATTACCGGGGAAGGGTGGGCTCTGAATTAGTCAGATACACTTTAAAAAATAACTTAAACTTTCATGTTTCTGCTTACCTGCAGGACTCCCCAAAGTGTTCATTTATTGAAAGAAAATTTTTGATTTCGTGAAAATTTTCCTTATCGAAAGTACTGTAATGAAAGTTTAAGATGAAATATTTGTCGAAATTTGAATGAATTTAGGGGTTCAAAGACAGATATACTTAAGTTACAAAACAATCATAGTTATTACACAGTTTGATTTTCGCATTGTTTTCTATACGGTTCTATTTAAAGACTCAATTAGTGCTACCTCCCTCAAATACTTTATGGTGGGGCCACATTATTGTCACATTTATAGACAAAATAAAAATAAAAGACGACCATAATACAAATACTCTACTCCCTTCGTACTTTCTGAGTTGAACGATGTTCAACTTTCCAAACTTTGACTTTCAGCCGAATATACAACTAGGGAGTACAATCAAGGAAAAGGCGAGTCCTATCAAGTAGGGACTTACAATAAACAAAAATAAATAATAAATGTATGAATAAGTAATAAATAATGATGAATAATAATTTAAAAATAAGTGACGAGGGGGAAAATCAGCAAAAAATAAGCTAAGAAACAGTAGCACCAAACAGCTTAAGAAGACATGGTTTTCCATTTGAAGTTATAGGGCGAAAGAGTAAGGAGGAAGTGGTGTAGGTAGTAGTGGGGAACTAACAGATTGTTAATGTTCCAATTTTTACGGAAGTGTTGCCAAATTAAACCAAGTAGTTTCGCTTTTTTATTTTCAAGGATCAACATCGCAACACTGACGAAAATGTTAAATTGCCCAAAACCATGTTATGCCTGTTAATTTGTCATTTGGTATATCTGAGGTTGTAGGATTTATTTTTGAAAAGTACATTTTTTCACGATTTTATGATATATTCTTTTTCCGGCTGCTGATTTAATTGTCGGACATGATTTCCTAGTAGGATTGCATCTCAGTTTTTATTTCAGTAATTGGTAATGATTATATATTTTTTCTTTCAGTTCAAAACATTGAATACAAAGTCAAGACCTTGCATTTCAAAGGGAGACTATAGTTGGTCAGAATGTGTTGCCAAATGTTTTGTGACGGCTCTAGCAGCGAAAGCACCTTGCAAGCTTCCTTACATGGACGGTAAAGTCTTTTTATTTTAAACCTTTTTTTTTTGTTATTCTGTTCTCTCTTTGCTTTTTTCCCGAAAATTATATTTTAAGCTTGTTTTAGGGAGGGGGAGGGTTTTTTTAAAACACCAGTTACACGTTGTTTTCGAACAATTATCCTCATTTTTAAACCAGCTTATGAATTTTTTAACCAAAAGTGGACAGGTTATCCCTCCCTCCAAATGGTATCTTCCCCTTTATTCAATTTCATAAGAAACAGGTATTTGTAGAGATTTTTACAGTAATTAATTCATCTCATGCTCTTGTTTTTTTTTTTTAATTGGTCTTATTATATAGTGCTTTATCATATATTATAACATGGTTTGTAGGTCTGTCCAAGTTCTTCTCTTTCTTATATCCTTTTCTTTTTTCCACCTGGAAATTTTTGCTTACTAAACTATTTCAATTAAATTACCTTTCTTTGCTTTCTTATTATTTTTGTTTATTGTCAGTTTTTTTTATTATTCTTAGTATGATGTCGATGGTTGAGTCTCTTTATGTTTCCTTATTCCCTTTTCCCTTTATTCATACTTTAGTCATGAAAAATTTTAACACTTGGTTTTATTGCGTTTACTTTTATTTCTTATAGTTAAAGCAGGCAGTAAAAACTTGTGTGGTTGGTACATGTCCCTCTTGGAGTGAGTTTTGTCTTTAATTTGTTTTACCATCAGGACTTGATTTTTTTTTTCTTCTAATATTTGGTTTCTAATGTACAGCTCAATAGCAGCCATTACTGGTGATTTCAGTGAGGTAAATGGGGAAGAGGGAGGTTCCCAACCCTATAGATTTTTCTGCTCCCCTAGAATTCGAAAACTGTGTTGTTGTCGTTGTTTTTGTTTTTTGTTGTTTTTCTTTTGAAGGGGGGGGGGGGTATTTTCATCGAAAATGCCTTATTGGAAATTTTCATTGAAGAAAAGATTGAAAAAATAACGAATATGCCCCTATTCATTTTGAAAACACCTTTTTCTGGGGTGGGGGGGGGGGGCTTTGTAATGAAAATACCATTTTTGGTATTTTTATTGAACGCAATGTCAAATTTGTCCCACCTAGATTTTGAAAACAAATATCCCCCTCGCCCCTAATTTTTTGTGAATTAGCGCCACTGGGTGAAATGCTATCATCCTTTTCTGTCATTTTAGGATAACTATTGATTCTTATCAGATTATATAATTTGCTGCGGGCCACGAATGTATTCGCGGCAAGAATTCTCTATGACAAAGCAACAGTTTTCCACTTTCTTTTGACATGGGTAGATACAGGGGGGATGCATAATTTATGTTTGGGGGAATCACCAACAAAACCAGGCCTTCCCCATTTGTGGTTAGTCTTCCTCCACCCCTGTAATTAGTGCAGATTTCAACCTTCTACAGGGGGCATGTGCCCCTGGAATCACCCCCTGGATCCGTCCCTGGGTAGATAAATCATTATAATAATATCAAAAGCTTTTACAAGTAATTTTTTTTCATTAAAGTTGGCTGTTAACCAGCAATTATAAAATTGACATGGTAAATTGACAAATTAAATTGATAAAGTTGACATGGTTAAATGACAAATTACATTTGTGAAATTGACATGATAAATTGACAAACAACACTGGTAAAATTGACATGGTTAATTGACAAATTACATTGGTAAAACTGATATGGTAGATTAAAAAATTATATCGGTAAAATTGATATGGTTAATTGAAAAATGTACGTAAAATTTTCAGGTGTAAAATTAAAAATTTAGAAACTACTGGTTACAGAACATTACTCTGTTGCTTGTAATTGTTAATTAAAATCTTTAATTGTAAATTTACTTTTGTTAAATACAATTTAAATTCTTTATTTTTAAAACCCGAAAAAATCATTTTGTTACTGATTTTTTTTTTATTGTTAAAGGTTTTTAACTACATCAATTTCTTTTCAAATGAATCATTAAATAGCTCTCTTTGATTTTCTAGTGCCGAGCTAGTTGAGGCGAAAAAAACGGAAAAAAAAGAAAAAGAGATAGTGTATATAATGAATATCGTGGTTTCAGCCACTTTTCTTGACTTTCAGGCCAATATAATTTCCTTGTTCTTCAAGGCAAGGACGGTAAGTTTTCTATATAGGGCTTTCGGACAAGCCGGTTCTAATAGTGTACTTCTTGTTTTGATCTGACTTTATTTTTAGGAGTTATAGGTTATTATATTTTTTAGTATTGGACGTGATCGTCTTTTACTAGGTTGCTAGCTACCGCTGCAACCTGGATTAAAAAAAAGTTTTTCTTAACTGAAGTAAGGAGTGACATTAAGGCTTAAAACGAACAGAAATTGTTCCGCATCTGAAAGGGGCTGTCCCCGCCTCAACGCCCCGCTCTTTACGCTAAAGTTTTTGATTGTTTAATAAAGTAGAGCTGTGAGAAAGAGTCAAACTTTAGCGTAAAGAATGGGACGTTGAGGAGGGGACAGCCCCTTTCATATACGGAATAATTTCTGTTCGTTTAATGTTTTTATGTCGCTCCTTACTTTCAGTTAAAAAAAATTAAGTACTGAGCGTTTTTAATTAATGCAGGTTTTGAATTAAGTTTGATTTTTGTTCCATTTATTTAAGAATGACTCCTGAATCACAAAGGCTGTTTAATTAGAAAAATAACCTCTTTTAAAAGTTCAAAAAAGCTTTAGTGTAATAGCGAGCTATTTAGGAGAGTCAACCCCCCTTATATACGTAATATTTTCTGTTCGTTTTAAGTTTTAATGTTGGTCCTTACTTTCAGTTGAAAAAACTTGTTTTTTTAATTTAATTTCTGATTGTTTTTTAAATAATGCTGGGAGATCCAGCGCCCTTTTCATGGAAATTCTCTTCTCCCATGAAAAATTCCTCCATGGAAAGATCCTCCCACGTAATCCCCTCCCTCCGACCCCCCCCCCATCTGAAAAAAATCTCCTCTGAAAACATCTGTATATTTCTCAATAACCAATAGCCTACTATATGTAAACAATGGGCAAAGTTCATAACTTGCAGCCCTTCCCTTGGGGACTGTGGGGATTAAGTCGTCCTCAAAGACATAGTTATTAGAATATTAGACTATGTTGAACAAAATGGCTCTCTCAAAATTTTGATCCGGTGACTTTGAGAAAAAAGAGTGTGGGAGGGGGCCTAGTTGCCCTCCAGTTTTCTTGGTCACTTAAAAGGGAACTAGAATTTTTAATTTCTGTTCCAACAAGCCCTCTTGTGACATTCTAGGACCACTGGGTCGATACGATCACCCCTGAAAAAAAATAAAATAAACACGCATCCGTGATCTTTCTTCTGGAAAAAATCCACATTTTGCAGATAGTAGCTTGAAACCTCTACAGTAAGGTAAGTAGTGTGATTATTCAGTAAGATTCCATGACTTTTAGGGGGTGTTTTCCCCTTTTTTCGAAAATAAGGCAAATTTTCTCAGACTCGTAACTTTTGATGAGTTAAACTAAACTTGATGAAAATTTTATTTTCAAAATCAGCATAAAAGGAAAATTCTTTTGATGTATCTGTTCGTATCAAAATTTAGTTTTTTAAAGTTTCGGTTACTATTGAGCCGGGTCACTCCTTACTTGCAGTTTGCTACCACGAACTGTTTGAAACTATTTCAATCTCTTATTTATTAGTACAGGCAAATGTTCCTTATTTATTATAATAATGCTCAAACACCATAAATATTTTTGCAGTTTACATAATAACTTTAGCAGTCCATAAAATAAAATTATTTTATTTAAAATTTTCAGGATTTACTCTAGTTTCAATTCACCAATCAGATTGTTTGTTAAAACTCTATTGACTAAGCTATGTACTCTAAAACACCCGTTATTTTATATTTTACTATGAAAATTTTATGGAATTTTACCCACGCAAGCGTACTCGCTCGGAATATTACGGAATAAATCTTTCGGAATATTACCAGAATCCAACTAAACTAGCACCACTTGGTGGAAGTTATCATTATATGTTACAGTGGAACCCCTTGGAAAAAGTAAAAATTAAATATTTAGTGACCGAAGTTACTTCAAGGCCGATCACTGACCATGGTCTGCTGCAATTCGGTGACTGGATAACGGGAGAAAACTGGGTCGCAGTCTCTTCAGCTAAAGACTTGGAATCCCAATTAGAAGAATTCCATAATAAGGTAAATTCAAAATTTCTCGAGTGCTTTCCCGAACGTAAGAGTAAATTCTGTACTAGTAATAAACCATACGTAAATTCAAAAATAAAGCAACTGATAAAACATAAATTGCACCTAATACGAAAAGGTCAAGTGAACCAAGCAAAACAGTTGTCAAACCAAATAAATTGGAAAATCAAAAAGGCACAAGCAAATTACTATGAAAATGAAGTTGACCATCTTTTGGAGTCCATGCCGTCGCAGTTTTTCAGTAAAGTAAAAAGTCTGACTGGCAAAAGTTCTCAACCAGTTGACTTCATGAAGGAGGAGCCTCTAGAGAAAACTGCGAATGATTTAAATGCCCATTTTGCTTCAATTTTGCAGTCTTACCACCCTCGACCATCCGAGGATCCTCCAGTAAATTTAACTACTCCTTCAGATGATAATTTAATTGCTGATAGTTCATGGGCAATTATGATCCGTAAACTCTCTTCTTCAAAAAGAACTTCCGTTGCCCCTTTTGACATTGCAGTTGCTCTTTTTAAAGCATTTGCTAGAGAATTATCATTTCCCCTTCAGGTCATCTTCAATACTATAACAAATACTGAATATTTCCCAAAGAAATGGAAGAAAGGGTTAAGTACTCCCATTCCAAAGAAAGGAGCAGCTAATGATTTTCGGGTCTTTGATCAATCCCAGTTACGTCAGTCTTTAGCAGAATATACGAAAGCTGTGTTGCCGCATGGCTGAAAAAATATCTTTTGAAAGTAACTGATCGAAAGCAGTTTGGTAACATCCCTAAGTGTTCGACAGTTCATTACCTCGTTAATTTAATTGATTTTATTTTAAAACACCTGGATGGACCTGGAAAATGGATAAATTTAATTGCATTTGATTTCAGAAAAGCATTTGACCTTGTTCATCACAAAATCCTTTTAGAAAAAATGGCGGAAAAAAATATACCCAGCTTTACTATTAAAATCATCAAGAGCTTCTTAACAAATAGAGAGTAAACTGTAAAGTATAAAGACCAATTTTCCACTCCTCTGCCAGTTTTTTTGTGGAATTCCACAAGGAACTGTGATCGGGCTGCTAGGATACTTCCTCATGATAAATGAAATTGCTTCTGAGCTGGAGGACAGATGGAAATACGTTGACAACTTGTCCTTAACGGAAATCGTATCTAAGGATTCGAAGAGCAATGCTGCTGGTTTCATCGACCAAGTTACCTCAGAGGCGGCTGATCTAAACATGGTCATGAATAAAGACAAATGCTCGGTCACAACATTTTCTTGTCTTCAGAATACTCAACCGTCTTTCGAACCTCCTATCGCTTCCGAGCTAATAAGCCATAAGATAACTTTACTTGGTGTGGTGATTTCTTCTGATCTCTCATGGCGGGAAAATACAAAGATAATTGTAAAAAAAGCTAACGGCGCAATCCAAATGCTAAAAACACTGAACAAATTTCGAGTTCCTAAGGACAAGCTGAAACTAATATTTTACACTTTCATCCGCCCCTTAGTTGAATATGCTTGTCCGGTTTGGCACTTTTCCCTTACCCAGGATGAAACTGGTAAAACAGAACGAGTTCAGAAGAGATCACTGCAAATCATTTATGGCGGTTCCCCTCTACCTTACTCCTTTTACCTCAAGGAATTTAAACTTGAATCCCTTTCTTCCCGCCGAGAAAAATTATGCCAAATATTTGGCTCCTCCCTCCTTCAACATCCCATCTACCGATCATTCCTTCCCCCACCTTTTGTCCCTATAAGATCTCGGCCCCCTAGGGAAGTAGCTGAGAAGGTTCCGAAACAAACCCCAGTCCACTATAACACCATGTGCTACAATAAAAGCTTTGTGCTAAGCTTTGTGAAATATTACAATGATCTCTAGTGTTTTTATTGTTTAGTTTATTTTATCCTGACGAAGTTTTATCCGACAATTTTATTCTCAATCTCAAGTGTTTTTATCCTTTGGTTTATTAATCCTGACAAAGTTTTATCAGACAACTTTATTTTGCTAATTATGACTAAGAGACATCATATTTGGGCTTTGCCCACAAGAGCTATGTCTTGTTTTTGAATTAAATGAATTTAAATTTGAAATTTGAATACTCTTTTTCAATATTGTCTCAAAGTGAATAATCCTTCATAATATAAGGGCCTCGGTGGCTCAGTCGGTAGAGCGTAGGTTTCATAATCGTAGGGTTATGACTTCGAGCCTCAAATAAAGCATATGGTTATTTATTTTACTGTGGGCTAAAATTCGTTCTTAATTATTATTATTTTAGTTAATTACAAAAGGTTTCTAAATACAGCAATTTCCTTTAAAATGAGCCATTACACAGCTTTCTATTATGATGATTAAATACCTAAGATTATGACGTGATTCATCAATCATGACCATGAAAATGCAGTTTTTCGTAAGAACATGATTTAATATTAAAAATAACTTTTTTTAATTACAAAAGGTCCGTAACCCCATCAATTTCGTTTAAAATGAGCCATTAAACAGCTATCTACGATGTTACAATGCCCCGCTATCTGAGGAAAAGAAAAAAGAAAAAATGATGCCGTATATGCAGAATATCGTGGTTTCAGCCACTTTTCTTGATTTTCAAGCCAGCATGTTTCCCTTGTTGTTCAAATCAAGGGACTATAAGTTTCCTATACGGGGGGTTTCGAACAAGACGGTTCTAATACTGTGTTTTTTTTTTTATCTGATTCAAGTTTTAGGAGTTATGACCTATTTAATTTTTTACTATGGGGCGTGATCGTCTCTTACTAGGTTGCTAGCTACCGCTGCGACCCGGATTACGAAATTACATAGTGGATTAACACATTTTACGGAATACCGGTTTTTGAAGATTATATTTTTTCAAGAACTCTTCTAATTAAAGAATAATTTTTTCAAATGTAATTGACCTAGTTTGCACATTCAGATATGAACAATTTTTTATTTGTTGTCATCTATGTCATTCTTTATTTTCCTGTTCTCATAGTCGTAGTTTGCTCTCTTTGGATTGCCTTGTTGCTTTCGCCGATTGGCATCCTTGTTACTTCGAGGAAAATAGAAACTGAAGTTCATACGGCGGGCCATGTCCGTTTCTTTGGCATCCTTCTTTATGAAAATTTATCTTTTAAGCACCATATTTATTTGATTCAAATGAAATTATACAGAAGCCTTGATATTCTATTAGCTCGAACGTATTTTTTCCTTGGCCAATTTTGAGAATCGTCTTTGACAGTTTGATTTAGTTGTATGTTTAATTCAGTTGTATGACCCACTTTGCATTCCTTTCTTAAACCACACTCTAACACTTGTAATAGATCCATAAATATTATCCAGGTGAAAAATGTTCAGCACCTAAACCGTTACTGGATGTTGAAAAGCTTTATATTCTTTCCTGTGTATCCTTCAGTTTTTCACAGCTCCACTGCGATCTTCTCAGGTCTCTTTGATTTACTTCATCCTCTGTATCTGATTGGTCAAATTATCAGCTCCGTAGCTCTCAGAATATTGAAATTCTGCATACCTCAACAATAAGATCGTATTTCAATCCTTTAGTTGCGCGTCAAATTATATAGAGTGCCCTTCCTGATTCGGCTCGAGAATGCTATTCGTTTGACACCTTAAAAGGGCTTGAAAAAGAAATTTAGAATATTAAGAATTTTCGGCCATTGATCGCCGGTCCAATTTCTGCCGAGTGGTCAGATATAATTGTTATAAGCTGCTGAATTCTTCCCTCTTCCTCTCTCTTTCCCTCTATTTTTTGTAGTGTTTTTTTTAAATTTTATTTGGTATTTTTTATTGAACATTTTATAAAAATGACAAATTTATCTCTCCCCACCCTAGGTTTTGACAGAGACATTTTGTCCCCTCTCCCTTACATTTATTTGAAGTGACACCACAGTGTACGTGAACTGATTTTAACCTAGAAAGGGTGCTTTGCGTCCTGTTTTTTTTTGTTTTTGTTTTTTACTATTGAAAAGTTAATATCTAAATAGTACGCTGTGTGGATTTTCCCGGTCCTTTGAAGGCCATGTAGCCTTTGAGGAGATCCATGCAGCTATATTTGTTAATGTTTTTTTTGTAAAAAAAGAGTCTCACGCTCGTTTTTTTCTGAATTATTCAGCATTTAGTGCTTTTGTGTATTTTCATCCTCTAAGAGGGAAGATAGGTTCTTGATGCTATCTCCGTTTAGGATATAATGGTGATTCAAACTGTTTAAGCTGTTTCCAATTTTAATGCATTTAAGCTGTTTCCAATTTTAGATAAAATATAAGGTTTATCTATCTCTTATATTCCTCCACGAATCATTTATTTATTCACCCGTTTAAAATTTTGCTTCCTGCAAATTAAATAGATTTTTCATTATTTGCCAATTAGTGTTGTAAATATTTTGCTTAGGTATCAATAAACTTTACTTTTGGTTAAAATAGATTCAAAACGAAAATAGTGACAAAAACAAAATTTTAAAAGAATCAAAATAAATTGAAAGTCACGAATGTATTTACTCTTTTTTTGTTTCTTTTGTAAACTTGATTAACACTTTAATTTTTGCTTATGTTGGGACAAATAAAGAAAATAAAACACAACCGGCAAATAAATGTTGAAATAAAAGTGTAAGTGACACTCTAGCCTATAGATGGCCTTAAAGCCACTGTATTGGTGGTAATTTCTGTTCGTCATAAATTTGGTTTGTTTATTCATTTTGATTTTAGCTCGCTGTAGATTTCTTTTCTTAATTCATAGTTATTCCTGTTCATTTTAACCCTTTGATGGCTGAATATGAAATCGAGAAAAAAAATATACTTTGTTTTTTTTTCTAGCTTAATAGGGCTCTGTGATAAGGTTGCAAAGAAGAAAAATAATTTATTTCAAATATCTATTTCACATGGAATATGACTCTTTTAAGGCTCATCAGCTAAATAATGAAACTGTCCTCTCAATAATTTATGTTTTGAAACAGTTCTTGTCTTTTGTGAGGCAAAGGTGTACGTTGTGTTTCAGACACTTGACAAAAGTTTAGGCGTGTTTTGCACAGGACTTACATCTCTGTTGTTCTTCGACCATCTTGGGCCAGTTGACAAAGCTATCTTAGTGAACACTGGAACTAGGAACGCTATCACTCCTCATTTTTTCTGGGGTCGGGAAGTAACCGGAGACCCACTTGGCGGTCTCCCTTCCCTCATTTCAGGCACAATTAATCTCTCAGTAGCCAGTCTGCAATGTCAGCAGAAAAGCGAACAAGCAGCAGAGACTTCTCGGCATTCCTATAATGATTATAAGGCAACCAAGCATTTGCCACACTCACGTCCAGAAAGTAGTAAATAAGACGGATGTACCATTTCTGCCCCCCATAAACTTGTTATATTCTTTGACGACATGAGGTCCAGTCACGTCGATTTGAGCCTGTTTCTCTGTGTCCTATCGTTTGCATTGATCAGTGGGGTCAGGCCCGGCGTATGATGAAATGAGATGAAAGGCTTATTGTCGTACCACTTCGTCATGACAATGCTAGAATGTTGCTCGCTTCGCCGATCAACCGATCCCCTTCCCGGCTTTCTTATGTTTTGGTCTTCTTCTAGAGCTGGGAGTTTTGCTTTCCGCATTTGGTCTATTCTCACTGTCACAACTGACCCAATTCCCATTTGCTGAAGATTTTCTACGAGATGAGAGCCGCTGTAAAAGTTATCAAAGAAAATCTTGAAGCTTTGGTTCTTCGGAAGATTTTCAACCAGATGAAGCACCGCATCTGCGCCAAAAACCAAGATCAGACCCAATGGTGGTTTTTTTTCCGCTATAGACTTTGAAATCATACACTATACCCCTAGCTCTGGCTTTCGTGAATATTTTCATTCCCCACTTGTGGGGCTTGTGTTTTATATACTGTTTTAAACTGAGACAACCTTTGAATGGGACCATTTGCTCATCTACGGATTAACGTTCTTCGTTTGGAATTTCTCACATATTCTCCCGCAGCCTATCATATAACCGTCGCAACTTGAAGGGGGGGGGTCGTATCCTCTGTTCCCCTTCGTGATTGCTTTGGAGCTGTCATTAACTCGAAATAAATATTGTATCTTCTTGAAACGGTCACTTGCCATGGTGTCAGCGACTAGAGGAATTTTCTGGCAGGCAGAACTCAGAGGATGAAAGTAGATGGCCACACTAGCAAAGTTGTGACAAAAGTATCTAGTGGTATTACACTAGGCAGCGTCATTGGGCCCATGCTCTTCAATATTCTTGCAAATGACCTGCCTGACAATATTTACTCAGATATCGCACTCTATGCTGACAATACAAAGCTTTTTAGACCTACCAAATGCCCAAATGAAATTCAAGAACTGCAGACTGACTTGAACAAGATAGCGATTGGATGAGGACGTTGGAAATGGAGGTCATCACAAACAAAAGCTCCCACCTCTGCCTTGGACCACAGAATTTCAAGTCGATCTATAGCTTTAACACCAGTCTAATACCAAAAACATCTTTTGAGTGGGACCTTGGAGTAATAATAAACACTGAGCTAAAATTCACAAGCCACTACAAATCCGTGGTGAGAAAAGCTTCGAAAGTAGTTGGACTTATTCGTAGAAACTTCACCTTAATCAATCTTAAGTTTTTTTCAACTCTATTCAAGTCTCTTGTTCGGCCTATCATTGAATATGGACACACGGCAATAAGACCGCACCTTCAAAAAGACATTGATGCACTTAAGAAAATTTAGCGAAGAGCAACAAAATCTATACCAAGACCAAGAGGCCTATTCTACTGTGAAGGATTGGAAAAGCTGCCACTTCCTAACATCTCCTATAGACTCCTCCAAGGTGAATTAATTGAAAATTTCAAGCTATCTCACCAGCACACAATAATATTGGACCAGAGGAAATACTCTTCTTCGACACAAACTATCTGCGAAGAAACAACTTTAAGCTAAAACAAAACACTTTCAATAAAGAAGTTTGAAGGTGGGCCTTCTCAAACCGAGTAAATAGGAATGGAACAAACTCCCCCAAAAAGTGGTTATGACTGACTCTACTAACTATTTCAAGAATAGTATTGACACGTTTTTTAGTGAAAGTAAATTTTATAGAGGTGAAAGCCTTTTTTTGCAGCATATTATTATTATTATTATCATTATTAGTATTATTATAGCGTTTAGCTGTTTCCCAGTGCATCGTCATATTTGACATTTTCACAATGCCCATAAGCAGATGAATCCTAAGGAACTGTTCCATTTCTTTAAATTTGTATTTCAGCTCCAAGCCTTTCTATTGTAAGGCATATAGGGTTGTCTCTTCTACAAGACTGCTTGCGATGACCGAATCGAAAAAGTTCTGGAAGTAGGCAATTGGAGTCACCAAGAAAGAGTCGGAACTTGAAACGTGTCCTTCCCAACTGTCGTCTCTACCAGTACTGGAGCTTTCTTCCAGATTCGTCTCTGGTCTGCCGAAGAGCTTGATGTAACGTCTGCCTCAGCTTCAGCTCGAAGTACTTTCGCGGACTTCATGTGCAACTTGGCTCTTCCACAGAAGGGCAGATCATATTCGTCGTCGCTGTCTTCGCAGCAGTCGCCATCTTCTTCTTCAGCTGGTTTTCTGAGAGGAAGAGGTCTCTTTCATTCTTGGACACCTCCAAATCCAGTTCAGACAGTTTGCCGTCTGGCTCCAAGACATAGGATACTGCACTGATAAGGTCTATTCTCCCTAGTCGTCCTTCGTGCCTTATCCTCAGCACTTTTTGCAGACTTTTTTCAGTCCCTTCCGTAGCCTCCTTGATATATAAAGAAGTTGACGATTCAATATCTGGAATAGATTCATGTTTTAGAATAGCAAAAATAGAAGCAAATAAAAACACATAGCAGATTCTAACTGAAGCACAGCTATATTATACGGGCCTTTTCAGAAAATTGCTCTTGCACTTTACCTTCCCTGTGGCGGATGGGTCTTATATGACTAATAGACAAAAAGCTCGTGCCAAGATACAAGAGTGAAAAATATGATGAAAGACAAAACAGACTTAATCTTTAACATTAACGGACGTCACAATATATTTTTTCTCTAAGCATACGGCAGAAACTTTCACTCTATCTGAGTTCCATTTATTTCATTTAGCGGAATGAAGAAATTTCCACTTCATCAACTTCAGTCCTGTCCAAAAATCGTTAGATGACTCATAAGGGGAAAAGTAATACATCATTCGATATCTCTCTTCTCCTAGATTCCAAATATTTACAAAGACTTTGTCATTTTGACCAACCAGAAGCATGCATTTGCCGAAACTCGTAGTGAGCCTTAAAAGAGTCATCAGCCATGATAGGGTTAAATTTGACCTACCATATCTTACTTGTACTTACTTGTGGCGGGAATCAGGCGTTTCCACCTCGCCCGGCATCGATGATCTTGGAGACCTTCTTGGACCATGTTGAGCGATCTTCTGCCAGCTGCTCTGCAAAAGTAAGCCACTGAGTTGACCATCTGTGTACGAACTTTCCGAACCCCCTGATAGATTCAAGGTCTGATTTAGCCAGGTTCCACCAGTTTTTCCGCTGTCCTCCTTGGTGTCTCTTCCATGAGCTAATAGGCTCGACTAGAAGTATTTGGCGAGGCAAGTATTCTGGCGGCTTCCGTAAAACATGGCCCAACCATTTCAAACGGTGTTCTTTAATAGTGAGCGCAACATCTCTCTGAATATTGCACATTCGACGTAGATCCGTGCTGGAGATACGGTCACGCAGCTGTATTCTGAGAATTCTTCGCAGACAAGTATACTCAAACACCTTCAGCGTATTCTCATGCTGTAGTTTTACCGACCATGTTTCGCATCCGTAAAGGAGAACGGTGCGGACTAGTGCCAGGTAGATTCGAACTTTCGTTCGGACACTGACTTCGCGGCGATTCCATAAGGGTTTCCGAAGGGATGCAAAGACTGTCTGCGCTTTCTGTATTCTCTGTTGGATATCAGCGTCGGAGGATCCGTCAATACATATTTGGGAGCCTAAGTATGTGAAACAGTTGACTTTTTCCAGTTGAACTTGATTGACAGTTAGTGTGAATGGTCCTGTGTCGTGGTTAATTGCCATGAATTTCGTTTTCTCTGTGCTGACTTTCAAGCCGATCAGGTCTGCCCAGGCCACCACGTTGTCAAGCATGTTTTGAGCTTCTACGGGTTCTGACAGGAGGCCAACATCATCCGCATAATCGAGGTTAGTCAGTGAGAGATTCTGTCCGATCTGAACTCCTGGATAGGACGACAGTGCATTTTCAAGCAACCAATCGACGCAATAATTGAACAGAGTCGGAGAGAGGACACACCCTTGTTTTACTCCGAACTCAACCAGGAATTCTTTAGTTTCTTCACCATAGACTCAAACTCGGCTCACTGACGCGTCATAGTATGCCTTCATCAGTTCAACAAACTTCAGCGGCATTCCGTCATTCTCTAGGATCTTCCAAAGTTTCTGGCGAGTGACAGAGTCGAAGGCGGCAATGAAGTCCAGGAACATCAAGATCAGGGGTAGATTGTACCTTTCAAACTGCTAGATAATGAGGCGAAAAACGAAGATATTATCAGTACAGCCTCTACCTGGCCGAAAGCCGGCTTGATTTTCTCGGGTTCTTTCCTCCCGTGCCCCTTTGAAGCGGTTCAAGAGTATGATCCCGAATATTTTGACCGCAATGTCTATAAGACTTATTCCGCGGTAATTTTTGCATTCGGTTTTATCTCCTTTCTTATAGAAAGGGAGAATGACTGATGTATTCCAATCTTTTGGTAAAGAATTGGTCCTCCACACTTCTTCGAGAATACCATGGAGCTGTTCAGTAGTGACCTCAGGGCATTCTTTGTACACTTCCAGGGGAGGCCGTCTTCACCTGGGGCTTTGTGGTTCTTCTGGGTCTTGATCACTTTTAGTATTTTGGCTCTGGTTGGTGTGTCCAGCTCGACGTTATAGGGTTCTTTAGAGACGGCAGGTGGGAAAACAACAGGAGCAGATGACGGGGATGGGTTTAGGAGGATCTGAAAGAGATCCTACCATCTTACTAAGCGCTCCTTCTGACAACTGATGACTCCTTCTGACAACTTACCATATCACGTTATTCCTGCCCCTTTCACGTTTTAGCATCGCTCTTTGCTTTTCCTTGAACACCTCTTTTTATGCAACACATTCTTCTTTGAATTAATATTACCATTGTCAGAATCTCTCTCTACATTGGTTTTTTGAAGTTACCTCTGGACTCTTTGAGTCCCCTGATCTTTTTGAAATTTTTTTCCACTCTAGGAGTACAAGGAAACTATTGCTCATCTCCAGAGTCATATAGTAAAGCTGCTTTAGCTGCTGACAATCTACTCTTCTTTGGTGAGTGGTCCAGCTCCAACTGTTCCTGCGCTAGACAATGTAACCAAAACTATTTTTTACCTTATACTGAAACAAGCGTTATTGAGAATAAGCTTGGAAGACTAAGAGTATTTTTTCAGGTGAGTTAGGGCAGACCTAAAAGTGGGTCTTTATTCTCTCACTTATTATTGCTGTGAAATTAACACAGATTAGTAGTATCCCTTTGATGAACCCTATTGGAGAATGTTTAGCCACTTATTTACTTTCTTTTATTCTTATTCTCTTTTGACACTCTATTTGCAGATTAAGTAACCACAATATTTTCTTATATATATTCTGTGTGATTGTGTTCCACTTGGTTTTAACGCTTATCAATGATGACCCAGCCCGTCTTTCAGACATGCTCTGAATCGTGTTGGCTTTTGGCCGTTTTTCCAAGCAGATTTTTTTTATTTAAATTAGTCTATTGCCATTTTCGTGTTTCCATGGATATTACATCACATTTTCCTGCTTTTGTCAGAAATAGTTTAGCTTATTTTCCAGTATACACTGACACCTAAATATAAACTTGATTTTGTTTATATGAATACTTCTTTTGGTGTTTCATTTTTTAAAGCGAAAAATATAACATAAGATATTAGTAGATGCTCTCCAAGTGCCAGTGTTGTAAAAGGTATACATAAAAATATAACATAAGATATTAGTAGATGCTCTCCAAGTGCCAGTGTTGTAAAAGGTATACATAAAAATATAACATAAGATATTAGTAGATGCTCTCCAAGTGCCAGTGTTGTCAAAGGTATACATAAAAAATGTCAAGCAGGTTTGATCATATTTAGAGGTTGTGTACTTCGATCAGTTCGAAAATTTGGCAAAAAATACGATTTTTTTCTAAATTCATTTCGTTAGTTAAGTTAAGCTATTAATGAAAATGTGCACTAACATCAATGATTATTAAGAAAGTCGAAACATGCGTTTGATTAATCAACTTGTAAATCAATCCTTTTTTTGTTCGCTTGGTGACGACTTTTTGTGATTCTCGACCATCTTCAACAAGAATTTTCTGATTGCTCTTCTTTAACCGATACGCTAAACTTTCTTATCAGACCAATTCCTCTTTTTGCATAATCCCTTACGACATTAAAGCCCCGCCTCAGATTGTTTAATAATGGTCATAAGAATTCTACACAATAGGAAACTTAACATGAATTGCGAGGATCAGATTTTGTCCAGTCTTTATTCATACATAAGATGATGAGGTCAGACCCCACTCTCTTTATCTTCATATTAATAGATACAAAACGATTAGACAATAAATCGGTTTTTTTTCTTAAGGTCCACTCACAATGAGAATTTACTAATACCAAGATTTCGCTAGTGCTAATTTAAACCAATGAAGTTTTCCGTAGAATTTTTTGATTGGCTGAAAAGTTCCACGGCTAATTCTGATGGGCTCAAGTTAGTGCTAGCTTATTACATTCGCATGTCAACCGGCACAGAGGTTGAGAAGGTGAGGAGGAGCATAATGAGCCTTGCTAGTAAATTTCTTGGGAGGGGGGGGGGGGGTTGTAAGCGCTACCGTGAGACTTCTTTTCAGCGATTTTATATGGTGATATTTCTGTTTTCTTATTTATATATTATGTTTCAATCTATTTAAACAAATGTATACAATTTATTTAAATATCAGAGAACCCAAGCTCCCATCTACAGACTCCAAGCTCCCATCTCCACAAATGGGGAATTTGAATTTTTATTTTTCGAGAAGGTGGATACCGGATTCGTGTTTATTTGTTCTTCTTCCAGGGGTGATCGCATTGAACCAATTGTCCTAGGAAATTGAAATACGGCTCCTTCCCTTTGAAATTAAAATTTTTAGTGTTCTTTTCGAGTAACCAAAAAAATATGCCACAGTAAAGAGTGTTTTTCCCGTTTTATAGTATCGAATTATAATTTTGACCCAAAGATGGCTAAGTTGTTATCGATTGAAAATTCTGAGGTAGCCATACGACTAAAATCACTGAAAAGCTATACACTAAGGTTCACGGTTTCAGAGGCAGTGAACCAAGTGGTACCAAATTCGTTCCTGGATAGTTGCGTGTGCGTGGTTCATCAAAATAAACAGTTAATATAAGCGCTTATTATAAAGTTTGATTTAACCTAGTTGATTCGAATCAGAGGGGGGTACCTAGCACCTCAAAAAAACTATTTTTACACTCAAATTTGCCAACCTTCTGTGAACGCTCTGATAGATATGGCAGATGATTTTGAGAGTAAAAATCAATCCCTAGCCTTCTTTCATTTGGACTATGCCTAAATATAGGTGTTGCAGTATGACAGCTTCATTCTTATTGCAGATTTTTTTTTTCTTTTTAACATAAAATAATAAATTACAAGTCCCGCATCATACCTTAGTGAGGTCTAAGCATGATGTGAAAAACGATCAAAAATTAAACTAAAAAAACAAGCTTTTTCAACTGATAGTAAGGAGCAACATTAAAATTTAAAACAAGAAAAGAAACTATTTTGTATACGAAGGGGGCTTTCCGGCTCTTGCGTTTCAGCAGTTATTTTTGAGGAATTGGGACAGAAAGTAAACGGGACAAAAAATAATCCATTGTCCATCCTTCATAATAACTGTGGCGTACTTATATATTACTGGGTACAATTTTGAGAAATATGAAGCAAATAAGTTTAGTTAAATAAGCATTTTAAAATAAACGGCAGAAACGTTTTTCGGCGATAAGAAGGATGGTATCTCCCTGCAGCCCCCTTATTTAACTTAGTCTAAACAAAGAGACATGAGAGATTAATTCCCCCCCCCCCAAATCCCTTTCCATGTATTCCTAAAGGCTCATGGAGAGTTAGATAGTTTGTGCAATAAAATGCCCTCCCACTCGTCCTTCACAATAGCTGATGCGCAATTATACATCACTGAACATAAGGCCCGTTTTTTAGCACTAAGATCTTACATCTTTCTGCAGAGATTATCATTTTTTAACTCATCTTTGTTCTAAGATCTTAAAGCTCACTGATGTTAGCAAAATGTGTGAAGACCGCCACTGTTCTGCCATATAGAACAATGATGAGAGAACTTTGATGATCTACTCATCATTGTTCTCAGACCGCTGATCAGAGCAGAATGATGAAAGACGTTTGCACAAAAACGACCAAAGATTAAAGATATTTTTTCAAAGATTTCACTTTTAAGCTTTTTCTGACAAAAGATGTATGATATTAGAACTTTGTTTAGTGAAAAAACGGCCCTATAGTCTGTTGAAAAATCAAGTGAATCAACTTACTTAAATAAAAATTAAAATAAATGTCTATATTAACCGTTTATTTTGTATGGACTACGTAACTCTTCAGAAACGAAAGCGCCAACGTCCGGTATTACTTCCTCGGCAACTGGAAGGCTCAATATATATATATTATTTTTAATGCTTTTAAATCAATTGGCTATCTCTAAATTTTCAATTGTTTCAACTTGGTCCTCTCTGATACAAAGTCAAAGTTTGGTGCCACAAAGTGGAAGCAAACGCCGCTTTCACGTGGTGCAATCTTTTTGGTTACTTCAAAAAAGCGCTTAAAATTTTGACTTCCGTTGGATTAGTCCCTCTACCGGTTCTCCTCTAGGACCCCTAGGTTCGACATGATCACCCTTAAAAAAAAAGGTATCCGAATATAGGAGCTTAAAACTTCTCCAGAAGGGTTTTCTTATATGCTGAATTCATTGGTGGGATTTTTATTAAGATCACTTGCTTATGTGGGGGTATTTCACCCCTTCCTTGAAAATTAATTAAAAAAACGTTTTCCACAAAATCAGTTTTTCAAAGAAACGTAAAGAACTCCATTAAACAAAAAATGAGCAAATCTAAAATCAAATAATCTACCAAGCGTGAACTACCCCACTTTAGACTTAGTAAATAAATGAACTCCCAAATAAATAGGAATTACAGTAAATAGCTAAGTAAGACTCAAAACAAGCAGAAATAAACACAATTTGGGCGCGAAACCCCTGTGTCTTCCCTAAGTCAGAATAAAATTTGCACTTTACTGAAAAAAATATAAATTTTTTTAATTTTATAACCTTAATAAATCAAACAATATTAACATTTTGATTACTAAATATCAATATATGTATATTAAACTGACAATGCACATTCATTTGTATTTTTTCAGTGAAGTGCAAATTTTGTTCTGGCCTTGGGAAGGCATGTTTTGAAGTTTCTACGACAACACCTTCTATAAAAACCTCATATGCCCAAAGGGCATAACTTAAAACCCTTGCCCTGAGGGTTGTGGGGGAGTGTCCTCCTTAAGAACATATTCTCTATCCGGAAATCAACTAGGGTGAACAAAATGGCTATCTCAAAATTTTGATCGAATGTGTTTGGGGGAATGATGGGCGTGGGGGGGGGGGCTAGTTGTCCTCTAGTCACTTTTGAATGTTAATCTGCGCACTCGAACTCCCAATTTCCAATCGAAGGACCCTCTTTTGAAGTTTCTACGACGACCTCTTCCATATGAAGTGCCCTGCTCTAAAGGAAAAAAAATAGTACATAGTACATTGTGCCAACATCATTCTTATATTCCCTCAGGGTATAACTTAAAACCCTTGCCCCGAAGGTTGGGGGGGAGTGTCGTCCTCAAAAGCATATTTTCTATCTGTAAATAAATTACGCTGAACAAAATGGCTATCTCAAAATTTTGATTGGATGTGTTTGAAGGAATGATGTGCGTGGGGGGGGGGGGGCTAGTTGCCCTCCAATCACTTTCGACTATTAAAAAGGGCACTCGAACTCTCAATTTCCAATCGAATGAGCCCTTTTTGAAGTTTCTACGACGAGCCCTTCCATATGAAGTGCCCTACTCTAAAGGAAAAAATAATACATAGTACATTGTGCCAACGTTCTTATATGCCCTCAGGGCATAACTTACAACCCTTGCCCCGAGGGTTGTGGGGGAGTGTCCTTCTCAAAAATCTATTTTCTATCTGGAGATCAACTACGTTAAACAAAATAGCTATCTCAGAGTTTTGATTGGATGTGTTTTGGGGGAATGATGGGCGTGGGGGGGGGCTAGTTGCCCTCCAATCACTTTCGACTATTGAAAAGGGCACTTGCCACCCAAATTTCCAATCAAATGAGCCCTTTTAGAAGTTTCTACGACAACTCCTTCGATACGATGTGCCCGGCTAAAAAAAACAAAAGAAAACATTGTGCCCACATCGCTCTTTACTTAGGCAGCACTAGCGCGCTGCCTTTGATCGGGGAAATTTTCTCAGTTTTGTAGCTTTTGATGTGCAAAACTAAACTTAGTGAATTTTATATATTTGGAATCAGCAAAAAAACCTTTTAATGTATTAATTTTTATTACACTTTATTTTTCAGAATTTCGGCTGCTATTGGGCTGAGTCACTCCTTATTTGTAGTTCATTACCACAAACTGTTTGAACAATAGAATGATTCCTCCTTTTTGCGATGTGGTCACAACATTTGAATGGAGACTGAAATTGCTAATTTACCATATTGATTTCATTTCAGGATTTGACTTTTGACGATATTAAAGAATCGATCTATTACACATCAATTCCCTTGCTTTGTGACATTGGCGGGTCTCTTGGCCTTCTTCTTGGTGCCTCCGTTTTAACATTTTTTGAAATTATTGAAGCTATTTCTGTTGCATTTTTTGTAAGTGGTAAGAGTATGACTGACAAAATTAAGAAAAAGAAATCTAGAAATAAAAATAGCTCCTATTCATGATTATAGATGACTTCTATGTAGGGAAATTTCGTAGATGCGAATGCTTTTCTCCGCGGGGCTACAAACCTTTTCTAGTTTTGCACGGCTTGAAGTATTAAAGTAATATTCTGCACCCCTTTTAGACTAGTCCCTTTTTTTTTACACAAGTCCACAAAATTTTTGTTGAAAAACTACTTTATAAATCATAACTGGACAGCTCAATGTTCTGTATAGCACCCTTTCCTGTAAATAGTACTTTAATGTGTAATTGTGTCGCTAGTTGCTTCAATTCATGAGCATGTACAGGGGACACATGTTTTCCTAAATCTGGAAGAGGGAATTTGTGGTTTTTTCAATGAAAATGCCAAAAAGGGAATTTTTTAAAGAAAAAAAAAAAAATATTTTTTTCCAAAGCTATAGGCCCCTCCCCGAATTTGACGCCTTTGTATATATCCAGCGTTAAAACAAGCGTGTTGCATCAGGATTCTATGCTGTGAACATCTTTGTTCCGAAGTAAACAACCGAATAATGTTTCTCAATGTTTAGATCCTCAATGTTTATATTCAGTTTCTTAAATCTTTTCCGATTCTATGAAAAGTTTCAATAATATATATGCCAAGTCTTCACTGTTCACAGTGATGTGCACCCTGCTATGCAATTGTATAGAAACTCTTTCCAAGACTATCCCTAGACATCATTTCCCACGCTGGGACTCCCTGGCTTAGCTTGATACACTTTGAAAACAGCTGAATTTTAAATTGTTTCTATTTTCCTGAACAATATTAAATAACACAGATACGAAGTCT
The DNA here is from genome assembly GCF_049724085.1 of Artemia sp. Qi Xiang Cuo. NCBI lineage: Eukaryota > Metazoa > Arthropoda > Branchiopoda > Anostraca > Artemiidae > Artemia > Artemia sp. Qi Xiang Cuo. Next base: position 17,008,408 of record NC_142814.1, on the reverse strand, counting down.
TCGCTTTCCACCACCGATGAGTACCCAATTACTCAATTGCATAGAAAATATTTATAAGATTGTCCCTAGAAATCATTTGCCATGCCGACATAAATTCCTTTCGTGCCCCTTGGGTTTTGTGCATACTTATAGGGAGCTCCTGGTTTAGTCTTGGGAGCACTGAAACAAGGCCGTATCCAGGGTGTTAGTGGGTTTGACCCCCCCCCCCCCCCAAATTGTTTGTCTGACTCGTAAAAACGGAACAAAAATGGATATAAACAAATTTTGTGTATATATATATATATATATATATATATATATATATATATATATATATATATATATATATATATATATATATATATATATATATATATATAGGGTGTGTAAAACCCCTCAAAAACATTTTTTCAGAAAAACCCCCTATGAAAAAAAAAATCCTGGGTACGGCCTTGCACTTGAACATTGGCTTCGGATCACTTTAAAAAGTACTGGAACTTAAATTTTTTTTTTGCTTGCCTCAACATTAAAAAAAAAAAAAAAAAAAAAAAAAAAAAAAAAAAATGCAGATACGAGTGTAGGTGGACGTATTCACTCTCCACTAGCGATGTATGCCCTATTATTTAATAGTATAGATACCCTCCCTGAGATTGGCAGTAGAAATACTTTCTCCGTCACCATAAATCCTTTTACACATCCCCTGAGGATGCGTGCATCCCCGAGAAGGCACAAGCTTAGTCTGATGCGCTTTTGAAAAGTGATTATAACTAAATTATTCGAACCTAGTCCCTCATATTCAAAATCAAACTTAACAACCCAATTTTCTGTCAATATTTTCAATCAAGTTTGACAACCTAATTGTTTTATCAAGATTTCTAATCAAGTTAATAGATTTCTAATCAAAATAATAAGGCTCCATGTGCTGACAGGGCGGTAAATGAGTTTAATATGGCGGTTCTGAGGTTAGAAATAAGTTACTTAATCTTATTAATATGATTTTTGAAAAAGGGGAAGCACCTAACGGTTTTAGAAAAACCTTAATTAAGCGACTTTATAAGAAAGGAGATAAAAGTTAGTGTTGTAATTATCGAGGGATTAGTCTGGTCTCTGTAGGTAGCAAATTACTTAGTAATATGATACTTTTTAGACTGAGAGATGCAGTAGACAAAGTTTTAAGAGAAGAGCAGTGCGGTTTTAGAAAAGGTATAGGATGTTTCGACCGAATTTTCACTCTTAGTTTAATAATTGAGAAGTTCCTGAGTTGTCAAACACCTTTGGTCCTCAGTTTTATAGATTATAAGCAAGCGTTCAATTCTGTTGATAGAAGAGCTTTAGTAAAGGTTTTATCCTTGTATATTATATCAGACAAATATATTACAGTGATCAGTGCTATGCACGAGAATAACACTGCTGCGGTTAAGGTAGGAAATGAGATTAACAGCTAGTTTTGTATTAAATCAGGAGTTAAGTAGGGATGTGTTCTATCCCCCTTTATATGGATTATTTTGATGGACTTAGTCTTAAGGAGCACAAGAAAGGCAATGGGAGACCACGGAATCAAATGGGGAGGAAAAAGTCTCCTGGAGATTATGCTGATGATTTAATCGTCCTAGATGAAAGTGTGAGCAAAATGAATGAATTTTTAGTTGTTTTGCGAATTCAGGGTGCTAGAATAGGTTTGAAAATTAATGTTAAGAAGACCAAGTCACTAAGGCTAGGAATAATTGAAGATGAAAAGGTGACGTTGGGTAATGAAAAGATTGATCAGGTGGGCAGCTTCACTTACCTTGATAGTATCAAACAGTTTGTGGTAACGAACTGTAAGTAAGGAGCGACCCGGCTCAATGGTAACCGAAACTCTAAAAAACGGGATTTTGATACCAATAGATACATAAAAAGAATCAGATTTTAATTCTGATTTCAAATATATAAGTTTCATTCAGTTTAAGATTACATATCAAAAGCTATGTACCTGAGAAAATTTGGCTGATTTTCGAAAAAAGAGGTAAAGATTCCCTAAAAAATATAGAACCTTAATGAAAATCACACAATCATATTCCGCGTATCAGGGAACACTACTGTAGAGGTTTCAAGATCCTATCTACAAAAATGTGGAATTTTCCATTTTTTGCCAGAAGAAAGATCACGGATGCGTGTTTGTTTGTTTGTTTGTTTGTTTTTCCCAGGGGTGATGGTATCGACCAGTGGTCCTAAAGTATCATGGGAGTGCTCGTTGGAAAAGAAATTAAAATTCCTAGTGCTCTCTTTAAGTGACAAAAAAATGGAGGGCAACTAGGCCCACTCCAACGCTTATTTTTTCCCCAAAGTCATCCGATCAAAATTTTGAGATAGCCATTTTGTTCAGCATGGTCGAAAATATGATAAAAATGTCTTTTAGGATGACTTGATAGTAGAGATGCCTCAGAAGGTCGTGAAGGGGCTCCTTATATGGGCATAGAGTCATTAGTGAGAATGCTTGCGTAATCGGTCAATGAACTCTTTCTCCAGGTGTGTTTTTGGCACGCTCTCAGCGAATGTCAATGTTGTTGTTGTTTTGAATAGAGTCATTAGGGAGAACACGTGGTTAGATGTTATGATCCGGAAATAGTATTTGTTATTGTTATTCGAGCCAGATATTATGAGGTTCCGGGAAACAGTTAATTAATGTCTGACAGATGACGTCAAGTTAATTAATGTCCTTGCATTTCCAAAGAGAATTGTCACCGAGAAACAGTTAGATCACACAGGATGTCATGATTGATTGATTGACACAAACGGGGAATTAATTTGTTGTTCTATAGAGAATTGATTCACGAAAGGGGAATTAATTTGGAGTTCTAACAAGAGAATCGTTTCCGAGGCAGATGTTTTGATCTTAGCGTGCGAAAAGGTTTCTTTGTAATTTCAAATGTGAAAGCAAAGGGATGCCAAACAAAAGGAACACGCTGAAATTCCGTTTAGGGATCATTTGGGCGAAACTGTTTTAGACAGGTTATGGAATGATTTCGGCGAAACAGCTAGAGACATTTAAGAGATGATTTTTGAAACGATTTTGGAAGAGGTTTTGGGTGTGGTCGTTATAATACACAAGTTCCATTTGAACAGTGTTTCGAGGTCCTCTACCCCAACCCCAAAGGGTTCCAATCCCCCTACCCCACACCCGCAGGGAGCCCCCCGGACTCAAAGGGCCCCCCAGCTCCCCAAGGGACCCCCGCGCCCCCAAAGGCCCACCCAGACCGCCAAAGGCCACCCCCGGGCCCCCCACAGGCCCATCGAGCTCCCAAAGGACCAACGGGGTCCCAAAGGGCCCCCAGACCCCAAAAATGCCAGCCCCGAGCCCCAAAGGCCCTCCCCGGTCCCCAAAGGTCCACCCAGACCTCCAAAGGCCACCCCCGGGCCCCCCAAAGGCCCATCGAGCTCCCAAAGGACCAACGGGGTCCCAAAGGGCCCCCAGACCCCAAAAAGGCCATACCCGAGCCCCAAATGCCCTCCCCGGTGCCCAAAGGTCCCCCTGTCCCCCAAAAGCCCACCCAGTGCTACAAAGGCCATCCCCGGGCCCCCCACAGCCCCATCGAGCTCCCAAAGGGCCAACGGGGTCCCAAAGGTCCTCCACCGGTCCCCAAAGGTCCCCCAGGCCCCCAACTGCCCCCCGGACCTCCAAAGGCCCACAGGGCTCCCAAAAGACCACCGGGCTCCCAAGGGCCCTCCCCCCGGTCCACAAAGGTCCCCCTGGCTCCCCAAAGACCCCGCAAACCTCCAGGGCCTCCGGATCCCCAAACGCCCACCCTGGGCCCCAAAGGTCCTCCCTCGGTCACCATACATGCACACAAAAACTTACACACACAAAAAAACTTACACACACACACAAAAACTTACACACACACACGAAAACTTACACACACAAGAAAACTTACACACACACGCCAAAACTAACACAGACACACACAAAAACATACACACACACACACACACACAAACTTATACACACACAAAATTACACATTAACAAAAAAAAACTCAAACACACACGCACAAAAACTTTAACACACACACACACACAAAAAATAAACACACACACACACACAAAAACTAACACAAACACGTCAAAACTTAAAAACACAAAAACTTACACACACACACACACACACAAAAACTTACACATTCACACGAAAACTTACATGCACACAAAAACTTACATGCACACAAAAACTTACACACACACACAAAACTCACACACACACACACACGAAAACTTACACACACACGCCAAAACTTACACACACACACAAAAACTTACACATGAACACAACAAAAACTCACACACACACGCACAAAAACTTACGCACACACAAACACGCACACACACACAAAACTTACACACACACACACACACTAAAACTTATACACACACGCCAAAAATTACACAAACAAAAACATACACATGCACACGAAAAATTAAACACAAACACACTAAAAAATAAACACAACCGCCAAAACTTACACACACACACACACACACACAAAAAAACACACACACACAAACAAACAAACACACACAAAAAAACACAATAACAAAAAAAAACAAACACTACCCAGCAAAAACAAAATAAAAAGCACACAAAAACAAACACACACACACACACAAACAAAAATTACACACACACACACACACACACGAAAACTTACAAACACACACAAACACATACACACACACACAAAAACTTACACACACACACACACACAAAAACTTACACATGAACACAAAAACTCACACACACACGCACAAAAAGTTACAAACACGCACACACACAAAAAATTACACATACAAGCCAAAACTTACACACACAAAAACTAACACACGAACACACACGCACACACACACACACACACACACACCCACAAAAACACACACACACACAAACACACACACAAACTTACACACACA